>NC_092877.1:385558341-385670841 GCF_028372415.1 Notamacropus eugenii
CCTGGTGCTTCCGGATCACAGGCTCTGCCTCCCAGCCCCAGCCCATCCTCCCCTCCACACAGACAAGGGCTGCAGAAATAAATAAAAGCTCACACTCACGTGATAGGTTAGCCTTCCTCATAAACATGACTGTAGATCAGCCTTGGACTTGTACAAGGGAGATGGCAAAGGCATCCAGACCACATGCCAAGAGAAAGCCGGACAAGCTTCCCAAATTGAGAAGACAGATTGTTGGTTTTGGTCCCCTTCCTTCTCAGGACGTTTTTTCCCCCTTTCCCTCTATCTTACTTGTTTTTCAGGCATTTTCAGTCATGTCTGACTCTTCATGACCCCCTTTGGGGTTTTCTTGGCCAAGATATTGGACTAGCTTGCCATGTTTTCTTATTTTTCAGATGAGGAAACTGAGGCAAACAGGGTTAAGTGACTTGTCCAGGATCACACAGCTAGTAAGTGTTAAGGGCCAAATTTGAACTCAGAAGGATAAGTCTTCTTGCCTCCAGGCCCAGTGTCCTATCCTCTGGGCCACCTGGCTGATAATAATTAATAACCAGCCAACGCATTTACATGAATTATTTCATCTGATCCTCATAACAACCTTTTAAGGAGATAGTGTTATCACTGCTTTGCAGATGAGAAATTCTGAGAGAAGTTAAATGGCTTGCTTAGGGTCATGTAGCTAATAATTGCCTGGGATGAGATTTGAACTCAGGTCTTCCTGATTTCAGTCAGGGTGTCACATAGCTGCCTCACCCTAAGTGAGTGCCTGGATAGGCCTTGGCCTAAAGGGCCCAAGGGCTCCCAGTGCATCCTGAGGAATATTTGGTCTCTGCATTCAGACGGCTCTGGAGGAGAAGTGAGGCTGGCGACCTGCACAGCCCTCCCTCTCTGAAAACAAGTCACGTCCAAGTCATGTCATCATTTCTCTGATGGCATGGCCTTCTTCGACAATGAAGGACAAATACAATCCTGAGTAACCCAAAGATCAAGGATGTGACCTGATTTATGTATAGTCCCCACTGTATGTCAGCAGTGCAGAGCCAGGAGTGGGTCCTAAGCCTTCCCAAACCTGGCTAGGGTGCTGTCCATTGTACTCACCGCATCACTGTCCTAGAGACAGGAGTCCTTTCGCCATGGCTGTCTCCAGTGCTGGACACTGCATCCTGATACAGCTTCATCTGTTCTCTTGGAAGGGAAAGAAACAGTGAAGGGCTCCAAGCACATCTCAAATTAGCAACTATCTGATGGAAAGGGAGCCAGTGAGCAGCCCTCCCTTCCCAGGCCGCAGACCATGTGCTTCATACAATTACAATTCTCCCTAACAATCAGATAATGGCTTAAGTTGACAGTGAGTTGATTTTCACTGACTGAATTTCCTGAAGAAGACAGACCAGAATTCCCTTGGCATTAGGGGTAATAAACATATTCCCAGGACGCAAACCTTCAGAAATGCTTATTCTGTGAGGTCAGGGGACAATGTTCCTTCCATTGTCCTTTAGCCCAGTGACTACAGTTACTAATGTTTTTCTCAGAGGTCCCTGAAAGCCAATTTCTTCTGACCTGCATTTACAGGTCTAGCAAAGGGCAGCAGATATATGGTCAGGAGAACCAACGACTTTGTCTGTATAGTAAGATATTTCCAAAATTAAAATTATTAGGAGTAATCAGTGTAATATGGTCCTGTGAGAACAGCACTCTTTGGGGGCAGGCAGTGGGGAGAGGGAGAATTGGGGAAACTGGGGGATTTTGAGTAAGTCCTTTCCCTCTTTGGACCTCAGTTTGCTTTTCTGAAAGATGATGAGGTTGGATCGGATGGTCTCTAAGCTCTTTCTCTGTTTTATGAAAACCATGCAGGCTGAGACTAGGTTGAGACAGAGGTTCTCCTAGCTCTCTAGTGCTTCAGCATAGAGCATCCTCTGAATCATGAGAGGTATGATCTTGTGGCAAATGAAGGGCAGAACCATGATGCCACAGGGAATCAGCTTGACCCCCAGAAGCAGGGCAGATCAACAGGGCTCAGGGCTGCATGAGGAAGGGCTGTGGTGGCATTGTCCTCATCCTAGACTTTCACGCAGTGTCTAGTTGACCACAGTGAACATGTTGCAGGAAGAATGTTTGTTCAGGTCTGGGTTGGATCTGATAGCTCTGGGGGCCCTGATGGCTCTGGATTGTCAGCTGGGTCAAGTGGAGGGCTCCCTTTACTGAGGGCATCACACATGCTTTTTCACTTACCCTAGTACAATGAATCGTGTGCATATCGTAGAGCCCATATATGCTGGGGACTCATGACCTTTTGGTGTGATGTCCCAGCAAGGTGAAGGTCATCAAATCTTCTTGCTGAGGGGAATGAAGTGGCAGATCTCTGCCTTTGCAGCCTCCTTCTCCATGTGAGCCCCCTCAAACCTCCAAGCTCTGGCTCAGGACCAATGATATCATCCAGGAACATGGGCAGCACTCCAGGGCTGGGGGGGTGTCTATACTTCCTGCTTCCCTCCCATTACTGCAGCCATTCTCCAAAGACTGGAGGTGCATGAAACTGTAGGCAGTGGATGCCCAGAAAACCCAAATGGGCAGTCTCTCTGCTCAGCAGGCCTGTCTGTACGTGGAAGGAGCGGCACTTACCTCCATTCCGCCAGACTCAGGCTCTGCAAAGCCAACAGTTCTCTTCCATGGGCGTCAATTCAGGCCAGGGCCATTTTTCAGAATATGCCGATGTCTGTAATTGAAAAGGCATGAATGACTCTCCAGAGATTCCCCACAGCTCCCACAATTGTCTGCTGTCTTGAAGCTCTATAGGCCAGCACCAAGCCCTGGATCATTTTTTTCAAATAACCAACTAATTACTAAATGAAACAACCCAGCTTTCAACCTGATTAGCCCAGATTAATGGCCAGCAGCATGTTTCACTCTCCTGGACAATTTATCACAGAAAAGAGCCAAGCCTTTAACGATTTACCTGCTGAGTCCATTGGGACTAGCTCTCATCCACAGGGCTCCAATGCAATTTAATTGCCCATCTGAGCTCATGACCTGGAAAAGCGGCAGTGATAGCTGCCATTAGTGGAGGCAGAATTGCCCCTGGCCCAGCTGGTGACAAAGGCCAACAGGACACTCATGCAGCTCCTCTGCAGCCAAGAGGGCTCGTCCCGACCAGGGCTTTTCCTGAGTGTCTTTGATTTTCTACTTTTATGATGCTGTGGGGGCAGCCCTGCCCTACCTGGAAAGGAGAACAACAGTGACAACACCAGGTCCCCCAGGACATTTCTGGTCCTTCATGAAAATGAGTTTGTCTCAGTGCCCAGAAGCCCCAGTTCACATTGGAAGAAACTTGACTGGCTGTCCAACACAGCATTCTCACATCACAGTTAAGGAAGCAGAGGCCTGGCATCATTCAGGAATGGCAGAGATCCAATCTCTGTCCCACCTCTGTTTGGCAGATGAGGAAACTGAGGCTCAGAAAGTTAAATGACTTGTCCAGGATGACGCATCTGAGGCAGGAGTTGATGCCAGGGACTGTGGCGCTAATCCCAGTTCTTTGCACGGCCTCTCAACTTAGTGCAGTGACTTGAGACTGAGATTCTGGTGACTGGGGTTGGGGGTCACTCCTGGGACTGCTCATGCTTCCTCATTTTCCCTGAGAGGATGGGAACTTTCCTGTTAAGGTCCTCATTGTCTGAAGCAATACTTGGCACATCAGACACACTGAACGAGCATTCGTTGACTGATGGACAGACAAAGAGGCTGCTCTGTTTGCTGAGGCTCCTGCTGGAATCAGGCTGGGCAGCTCTGTTATTTGTCCGGAGCTGACAGGGCTTGGCTCCCCTCCTATTTGCCTCCACCCTTCCCCAGCCCTGACTCCCTCTGTCATCTGAACCTTTCCCTTTGGTTTAGTTACAGGAGATAAAAGGTGTAGAGAACAAAGAACTCCATTCTCTGTGTTCATTCTAAGTCCTGAGAGGCAGAATGCCAGGATGCAAAGAGGGCATAGGGCTGTGAGCCAGGGGCTGAAGGTCGGGAGGCAGAAAGGGCCAGAGGCCTCTGAGGGTCAGAGGCAGATCCTTTCCTGGGCACCCAGTGGTTAGTGTCCTCCCTGCCCCATACATGCCCCACCCCACATAGATTTACCACGTGTATGGTTCACTTTTGCTTCTCTGTCTTTTCAAGAGAATGTAAGCATCCTGAGGGCAGGGACTCTTGTATCTCCAACATCCAGCATAAACCTTGACAGTATAGTATGTTGTTTAAAAAAATGAGGAAGGAGGGAAGAAAGGAAAGGAGGGAGGGAGGGAGGGAGGAAGGACAGAAGGAAGGAGGGAAGAAATCTGGGGCAGCTCTCTTCCATCTTCAAATTTCAATTTTCTTCTCAGTCAGCCAGTCTCGCTAATTCTGCCTGGACAAGCCCCTTGGGTTCATCCCCTCCTTTCCCCTCCCATGGACCCATCTTGGATTCAGACCCTCATCGCTGAAGTCCCCCACTCTTTGGGCTAAGACTGCAGCCTCCTAATGGGTCTCTCTCCTCTCTCCAATACATCCTCCACACAACTGCCAAATAAAACTGCCTAAAATATGTGTGAATGTCATTCTTTGGCTCAAGAAGTTCCGAGGCTCCCCACTGCCCAAGACAAAATAAAAATAAACCAACAAAATGCTTGAGCCTTGCATTGCCAGCCTTTCTCTATTTTTCCCAAAGTTTCTGGCACACTCTGCCTGGGCAGCTCTGTTTCCTCCAGGTCACCCTATGTGCACATGGGCTTGAAGTCTGGAAGAGTCAAGGCCAGGTCCTTCTCCAGGCACTGACTGGCTGTAAAAGCTGTGTGAGTCACTCACCTGGGTAAGCCTCCACGTTGGGCTCCCTGGACTCTCTGGGCCTGGCTCGGTAAATCTTTGATCTGATACCCCCTGCTGGCACTTGGGCACTGGGTCATTGTATCATTTTATTGTCAGTTTGTAAGACAAGCTTCTGTTTTAAGGCATAGAAGAAGGATGAAGAAAACACAGTTACTGGTAACAATAGTGATGGTGGCAGCAGCGCACATTGCTGTCCAGTTTTAAAATGCAAATCACTTTCCAATACTATCTCCTTTGATCTCCACGACATGCCTGTAAGGCACGTACTAATTTCCATTTCACAGATGAGAAACCTGAAAGTTCAGTGACTTGCCCAGGGTCACCCAGCTTGGAAGGATGTGAGGCAGAATTTGGACTCAGCTCCTCCTGCCTCCTCCAGCCTCTGCGGGGATTAGAGGATGCCAGGTCTAGAAGGTCCTCAGGAGGCTTCCAGTGCGAGCTCTTCTTGTTTCAGACAAGGAAAAGAGATACAGACGAAAGTGTGAGAGGTAAAAAGGAGGCAGGAAGGCAATGGAGGGGACAGCCATCTGTGCCAGTGAGAGGTGGGGGAGAGGGGAGGCAGCTGCAAGCTGGGAGCTAGACATCAGCTGGGGGGTGAGGGAAGGCACTCAGGCATCCAGAGAGGATGAGTCCCACAGAGACATGTCAAAGATGGAAGGCCCTCCAAGCGTCGAGTCTCATTGTTAGAGCAAAGATTGAGAGAAGCGTGGGAGAATCACAGACCTAGAGACAGAAGGACCTGAGATGTCATAGAGTCTAGGAGAAAGGAAAGCAGGCCAGAGAGAAATGACTTACCCAAGGTCACACATCAGAGAAGGGGTTGGAAATCCTTTCTTTCACTCTGCACACATACGCACACACACACACACACACACACACACACACACACACACACACATTTTGAAGGGGATAAAACTAACCCAAAGATGAAAAGTGACTTTCCCCAAGTCACCAGAGAGTAATGAGCAGACCTAGAGTTAGAATCCAGGTCCTTTAACTCCAGATAAAGCATTCTTTTCCCTGTACCACACTGCCTTAACTGGAGGCTGGAGCACAACCTGAGCAAAGACTTGGAGTCTGGAATAAGTGGCTTGTGCTTGGAAAACAAGGGGGAACCCCTGTTCCCTTCCAGCTCCATGGAAACATGATAGGCATGGGGATGGGGAGCGTTCAGAGGGAGCAGTGGTAACAGATTGGTTGGACTGACTGGAGCCAGCCTGAGCAGGGCTTTGAATGCCACAGTGAAGATTCCCAGTATCAGGCTTTGGAGCAACTGTCCTGCTGAGGAAGCTGAATCATCAAGAGCCTTGGTCAGCAGGTGACCCAAGTGGCCCATCTGGCTAGCAGCAGAGCAGACACTAGAAATCCAGCCTTCTTTCCCTCATCTGAAGGTGGCTGGGTCACTGGCCAGGCAGTTTGCTTTGAGGAGCCCACCCTGTTTCTATAGGTAGAGATGCATCGAATTCAGCTGTCATCTTGGCTCCAAATGGCTGATGTCCCTTGGGAGTCCCAAGTGCCTAAGCCCAGAGGGTAGACATATGTCATCATTGAGAGAGCTGGCAAACATTCAAAGCCAACTCTTGAATGTGGGCAGTTGGAATCATCTCAGGCAATAGAGGTTTTCACACAATGTGCTAGCTTTCTAATCTGGAGCATCCTACAGGTAAAGGCCACCTTGGAAAGGGATGACAGGAAGAGAATGATGACCCCTGACCACTGGTCTCTGGTGGTTCCTGTGATGACTCAGACAGAACTGATGAATGGCAGAGCCCAGGTGAGGCAGGGGACTCAAACCACTTTGTCCCAGGGTATCTGGTGTCTTACACTGAGGGGACCTTGGAAGGAAGGGAGTGCTCAGGGCTGGGTGGGCATAACTGGGGCCCCACTCATAAGCACGGTAACTATCTGGGAGAGTGGGGACTTCTTAGTGTCTCCCAAATGCAGCTGTGATATCTCAAATCGGCCCCTCTGATGGACCCTGGGGCCTTTGATCATGACCTGAGCCCAACTTGGATTGAACAGTGACAGGTGAAGCTCTTGTGGCTAATCCTTGACCTCCACTCCCCCCATCTTCCAGGGGGGCCTGGGGCTTATTGGTAAAGCATCCCTCAGATCCTGGTTTCAAGACATCGGTTGGTCTCACCTTCCAGCCTCCTCTCCCACATGTGCTTAAGGGGCTCCTTAATGGAGCTGTGAAACCTCTTGTAATCCCCCTTCCTCTTCCTCCTGCCCCATGTGTTCAGATCAAATTCATTCCCACTTCCCCACCCAAGCCCTCGGGCCACCTTCTGGTGTCTCCTTTCAGTGACCCAGGCAGGCAGTGTCCCCTTTCACCACGAAAAGCTCAGGTTTGTCGGCTGCTTTATGGGTCAGGGTGATAATTGTAAATTGCAGACTTGGGGGGAAGGAAAAGGAGATTGTCTTTCTTCTTGGAACTTGAGAAGAGCCTAGAGAGATGGAAAGGAAGTCTTCTGGTTCTGTGTAGGCCTCTGTGTGTAGCATATATGTGCATACACGTGCGTTATGTCCATGTAAGTGTGCAGGTGTATACATGCGTGCATGCACTTGGATGTATACATGTGCATGTGTGCTGGTATGTAATATTGTGCCATGTGTGTGTATGAATGTGCACATGAATGTGTTGGTTCATAAGCAGTTTCCAGCCACTTTGAGGTGGGAAGCAGGTGGGATCCATTCTCCTGGTACAGTGAAGTGGACCTTGTCAAGGCCTGTGATGACAGACGGTGTGTGAATGTGATGGAGCATTATTATACTCTAAGAAATGAGGAAATAGATGATCTCCAAGAGACGTGGAGAGGTTTGTATGGACTGATGCAAAGGGAAGGAAGTTCGGTCAAAAGAATCGTCTCTGCTATAGCATTGCCATTATAAAATTGAGCAACTTTGAGGGTTTTCTAAATGGATTCAGAGAGGGCCAGAGATAGGCCAGGAGTCAGTATAATAACACCACTGGAAGACAAAGGACTTTGGCAGCTCCAGGATCTCGGAGCAATCCAATGGCAGTCCTGGGTGGGGGGGGAGGACCCCCCCCCCCCATAAAGCCGGCCACCCCTCTCCTGACAGAAGGGGCAGAATAAACCCAGTCAAGGGGAAAATCTGGGTTTGGCCATGTGCATTTGTTACAAGAAATTTGTTTTTCTTTTCTTTTTGAGATGGAAGGGAGATAAAAATAGATTTCTGTTCATTAAAAAAATGAAAAACAGATTTAGAATCCAAGAATGGCAGGATGTTGAAGTTGGGAGGAATCTTAGCTAGAAGCCATTTATTCCAGAGATGAGACAATTGAGTCAAAGAAGAGGGGAAGTGACTCGTCTGAAGTCTCAGGAGTAGGAAAAAAGGCAGGAGTGGGCTGGCCCTGCCTCAGAGGCCTGATTCCAGGCTCCTGAGCGCCATTTCTCTCCACTGTGCTGGGGGTGGTGGTGGAGGGTGTTGGGGGGACATCAGAACCTGCATTCTCTGGAATCAGGCATGGAAAGGGCTCAGGGAGGGCCCTCTAGCACCTAGTGCTGCCGGGTCCCTAGTGGGGGCTGGACTTCCTGGCGGGATGCTGTGGTGCCTGGGGCTTGGGCTGCCTTGTTCGGGGTCAGCTCCTGCTACCGAGCCCCGCGGTTCCACGTTGGGAGAACTGTTTTCTGGAGGAATTGTGAATTTGAAGAGCACCTCAGTTCTGAGACTGCCAGAAGCCAGCCAACGCAGGCTTTAAGCCTGATCGATGTCTCACACCCCCCCCCCCCCCCCCCCCCGGGGATCAGCCTGCTTTTGAACTCTCCTCCGTTGCTAATGAAGGCAAGATAGGGCTGTGGAGGTCAAGGCAACCAGGAGTGATACCCAAGACGTTTCTCCATTGAACTTTTTCTCCGTTCGCTATAGATCTTCATTATCCTGACCGTCCTGATTCGCTCCAGCCCTAGTGAGATGCTTAATGACATACAGTGCTTAATAAGGAATGGAAGATGGGGGCCGGGCAGTGGCTGCCCTGTCGGGTCCGAGTGGGAAGGGGCCCTGAGAGCTCTCTGCAGCCAAACCCTGACTTACCCAACTGAGCCAGAATTGCGGCCACGTCCTGCGGCTCCACATCCAGGCAGAGCGCTCCCTCCAAGGCCATTCCTGTGGATAGGGGGAATGATGAGGTCACACGAGTCCTGGCTCGGCCACCCACTGGTTAATAAGTCAGGTATTGCACAAGCCATGAATCATGCCTTGGATTGGGATCAGACTCTGGCTGGGCTTCGAGCAGTGAAAGTTTGGAGTAGCCTCTTTCCCTCTCTAAACCTCAGTTTGTTCATCTGTAAAATGAGGGGATAATGGACTAACTAGTCCATTTTATTGGGGAAGTGGAGTCTCTGGGAAGTACCTGCTGGCAAAGGTCTCTCAGAATCAGTTCTCAATGCACCTGATGCCCAACACTCCCTAGACACTAGAGGCAAACCACCTGCCTTGGAGGGAGGGAGGACTCCCAGGAGGCTGTTTCAGGCTTCTCTCCATGTCTTATCCCTAGTAGATTGAGGGACTTTCCTTAGGAGACATTTTAGTTCCCAGGGCAAACCTTAAACCAGTTGGCCATCTGGGCAGGATGGTGTGATGTCCTGGGGACAGTTTAAGTCATTCTGAGATCAAGCTGGAACCTGTCTCCCACGGAACAATCAGGTCAATCACCTCAGGAACCAGGAGATAACTCTGGTAACACTGTCTTATCTCTTCCATCTTAGATTCCAAGAACTTTCTAAACGAGGTCATGATAGGCCACAAGCATTTATTGAGCTCTTACTATATGCCATATTCTAAAGACCGAGAACACAAAGAAAGGTCAAAGACAGGTCCTGTCCTCAAGGAGCTCACAGGCTAATCTGTATACAAGTTATAGACAGAGTAAACTGAAGGGCAGGTGTGAGCCTTGCAGGGAAAGCTAATGTTTCTATGACTCACTCAGGCTTTTCAAGCACTTACAAACATTACCTTCTTGGAGTCTAAAATGTAAGACACAAGTATTTTTATCCCTGTTTTACAGATTAGGAAACTGAGTTTCAGAGAGGTAAAAGGTTGGGCAATCATCACACCAGCATGAATGTTATAGGCAGGTCTTCTTGAGTCCAGCACCCCCAAACCCAGACAGTTCCTTGCCTGGGGCCAATCACTTCAGATGCAGGAGTCCAGGTGAGAAGTGACTGGGGACAGAACCCATGGCCAAATGTGCAGAAAGAAAGGAATCAAGGTGACAGCTGATGTGGAAGTAGGATTGACAAGGTTTGGTGAGTGATTGAATATGGGGTGGGGCAGAGAGAGAGAGGGAAGAGATATGGGTTGTGTAAAGAACTAGATTTAAGTCTTCAAACTTCCTAACCCTGAGAACCAACTCAAGTGGAGGGGATGGCCTGCAAAGAGGCTGGACTCCTCCTCACTCAGGGCGTCAAGCACAAACTTGATGGCCATTTGCATTGAGGTGACTCGACCTGTTCTGTACAGAACTCTGAGGTTGTGTGAAGCCAGGATTTGGGAGACAAGCCTGTAATATGGCTTGTACTTGATATCTGCCCTACACTCAGCCTGGAGATTAGAAAATGCTCCTCAGGCAGTGTCTCCAGTTTGGCCTATTGGACTTCTAGAGTTTCCAAATAACCTGATGAGATGGAGCTGTTGTCCGCAGGCAGCCCCACCCCCTTCCTTTTCTGGAGAAGTCTAGGCTACATTTTTTTTTCTTTTCTCTTGGTATTCCTGCCATGCCATTGCCTAGGGAAAGCTGTTCAACATCCAGGAGTGATTTCTAATCCTTTAAAGGGGTCCCTTTCCTGGAAGCACAAACCTAGGATTCACCTGGGCTTTGCCAACTTCTCTTATGAAGATGTTTTGTGGGGATTAGCTACAAGCTGGAAAAGATGTGCCCAGCATGTGGAAAAAAACCCAAATCTTGTGTCACGTAAATGCTTGTTCCCAAAGACATATTCAAGCACCAGTCGCTTGGGAGTTTGGTCTCGTGGCTCTCCACTCCAGTATGCCATGCTGTCTCCCACCACACTGCATGTTGAACTCGGAGGACCTTCCAGCTGTAGTTGGTTGATTCTGAGATAATAGCATACTATCCCTCCCTCTGATGGCTAGAGAAGTCTTGTTTCCCGTTGCATGGGAGGAGGCCAGTCATAAGCTGCTCTGGAGAGATGGGGGTTAGGGTCAGGATGAGAGCTGGTTAAGTCAGGCAGGCTTTGTCCATAAGAAAGCATTTTGAACTTGTGAGGGAACTGGGTGCCCAAGGCTAGGGAGGGGCTCTTGGGTTGTTTCCAGAGTTTGTTGGTGCTGCCAGGCAGCCAGAAGCTGGGCTGGCTGCTCATCAATCCCCCAAGTTTGGATTGGCCAACTTACAGAAGTGCCTTTGGCAGAGCTGAGTGAGCAAGCTGGGAACCTTATGGGAGTGAGGGCAGGAGCCAAGAGCAAGCCTCAGGTTGGGTCTGTGGATGGTGGGACCACTCCAGCCAAGGCTTCTGCCCATCCCCACCAACTGCCTTCATCATGCCACCAGACTGACTGGGGAGGGGAGGCTGCCCCCACTCTTAGGGAGCTAATGGCAATGGATGCCTCAGTGGCTCGGAGCCCTGTGCAATTTCTGGGTAGCTCATCTCCAGGGTGAATGGCCAACTACCATCCGTGTCAGTACATCCCTTTTGTGGGCTGCTACAAAAGCTATCTTAAGCAAATGCAGTCTAATCTTTTCACAAACATTTATTAAGCATCTGTTATATATGGAGCATCTGAACAAGGAACTGGGAGAGGTGGAGGGTTTAGATGACACAGCCAGTGCCTGCCCTCAGAGTCAATGGAGGGAGAAGGGGTGCAGGAAGACATAAACACAACTACCCCTGCAAACACATTCCTGAGTCAGTTATGGGGCTTCCTGGAGGAGGCAGCTGTAAAGAATGAATAGGGATTTCACAGGAAAAGGAGGTAGAAAGTGGAGAATAAGGAAAGGCTGGGAGGGCTGCCGGTGATGGAAAAGCACCAAATGTGTACAGGGAAAGACTGCCAGAGAAGGTGGAAAGGTTGATGCTACTGCTATGGTTTGGATGACCCTGGATGCCAGAAATGAGGAATAGGGACTTGACTTGGTGTGAGATAGGAGTCAGAAGAGGGGCACAAAGAAACGGCACAGGAGGAAAATGATCCCAGCAACTGGAGGAAGGCAGAAAGAGAGGGCGTGAAGTCCCCCAAGGAGGAGGCTGGGGCAGCAGTGCAGGCAGCTGGAGGTGAGAGGAGGGGGAGCAGAGAGAAAGGCTTGGATGGGATAGAATTCAATCTATCACCACTTCATTAAGTGTCTGCTTTCCAGAAGTCCAGGGGCTGGGGGGAGGGGGGGGCGGCAGCGGAGAGAGAGAAGATTCTAAGAAAGCTGAGGTCAAGCCACTGTGCTAACAGTTTCTGGCTGGTGTGACTCTGGACAAGCCATTTGAATGCTCAGTGTGCCAGGCTCTGAGACTAGATTTTACTGAACAGTGGCGATCTCCTCAGCTCCCATGGGGTCACTCACCTCCCAGAGGATGCCTCCCAAATCTGCAGATGCAGTTCCTAAATCTCCATCTCCAATCCCAACTGCAATCTCCAACTGCCCTCTGAAAACCTCCACTGAATTATTTGAACCCGAAGGCTAACCCATTTTGGACTTCAGTGCCAGGCAGGGCCAGGGACTAGAGGTTAGCTGATATTTTCCATGACAGCTCAAGCCACTTATGCAATCCTAGCTGCCTGTTTTCTTCCTCTGCTTGGTAAGGATGATCAGGGGGTACAAACCAAGGGCAGCATTTATGTGGCTGTGGAGTCTTTTACATGAACGGCCCTTGGAGGAATAAGAATAAGAAGATAATGAAATGAAAGAGGGCAAGTCTCTGGAGAATGGCCTCTGGCTCCATGGAGACGGACTCATGCCCTGGCATCTTGCTAAAGGACTGGCATGACCAGGGTTTACAGTTGATACCAGAGAGGAGAAGATAAAGGCAGGTCAGTGGGGAGGGGCTCTACAGTCCCAAAAGAGTCCTGGGATGGACTCTGAGACAGGCTCACCAACAAGGGCCCTTTCCTGCATGTTAGCTGGACTCTAGCAGACTCAGGACCATTTTTTCTCTGTATTACAATGTCCCCAGATCCAAGACTCATTCTCTCTTGTAGGGCAAAGTTCTACACAAGGACCCAGGCTGGAATGTGTTCTTGGTTTCATTTCAACCATTCTCTTTCGTCCTCAAGGATCACTCACTCATCTTGGGTGTGGTTTTGAGGATTCTGCCACTCTCCCAAAACCAATGAGAACCAGAACCCCACCAGAGGCTGCATATACATTTTCCAGTAATTGGGGCAATTCTGCACCTGTCCTCAGTGCCTCCATTTCCTAGAATCTCTCATGCAGAGGACTGGCTGAAGTTTCATCTTGGAATCATCTCTGAACAATTTCTAGACAACGAGGTAGCATTCTGTGGTGGACAAAAGCCTGGGCTGGAAGTTGAGTCACATGAGTTCTGATGCTGGCTAGCTTTGGTCAAGTTACTTGTTTGGGGAGTCTCAGTTTTCTGATCTGTAAAATGACTAAATCCTTCCCAAAGACTCTTCCAAAGGTCATGTTCTACAAAAGTATGAAAATAGTCATTTACAACATCAGCTATTTGTGATGCTGACAAAGTGATAATCTCTCCTTTACTGTAGGAAACTTTTCTGGACTTTTGTTACAAAATGTGTGTGGGGGGTGGGGTGGGGAGGAGACCTGATTCGATCATCCGTAAGACATCTCCCGGTCTAAGATGTGTCATGCCCTCCAATGTGGACCTTTTCAGGAAAAATCTGCAGAATATCAGCACTTTTTTAAAATGTTCTTACAGGAAAAAAAGGTATTAAAATCTTCTTGAAACACCTATAATAAAGACAAAATAGCAGAGACATGGTTGGGTGGAGTTGAGTGATGTCAGAAGCCACTGGAAACCTACTGATGGGAATGTGGTTCATGTGAGTCTGTTCTCAGCACGATGCCCTCAAGCTCAGGTTTCTGAGAGGGTGTGCAGGGGGTCTTGTTCTTTATTATAAACATTGGAAGAGGAGCTGGGGCTTAAGTGGAATCAGAGAAGTCAGGATTCCCTCCCACTTTCTTCTTTGCTTTATTGGGCATGTTCATTCCTGTCTCTGTCCCTCACATCTTCCTCTATAAACACAGAGCAAAGGTCAAGACCAAAAGAAACCGAACCTGGAACCCTTTTCATCTTCCTAGAGGAGCCTTCCAGTGCCCTCAGATTGTCCTCAGTAAGGATGCTGCTTCTCACGCACACGTAGATTATTCTTGTAAACCTTTTGTGTAGACAAAAGGTGGAGGAGTCAAGAGATAATGCGTTTTTTGTCTGTTACCTTTTTTGGGTGATAATACCCAAGATGATTCCCACCCCTTCAGCATCTTTCCTTCCTTCCTGCACCTTATGAATCAGCCCCTCAGTTTCCTGGGTCCCCTGGATGATGGGTCTCTGCCGGCTTTCATGGTCTAATCCATCTACTTTCTCTGTCTTTGACTTGTTTAAAGTGTCATTTCACTCATAAGCAACACCAGGACAGGGATGTTAGAGTCTAAATGTGTGGCCCTTCTGGTAAAAAGAACGTTACCAAAATCTGCAGGTCTTTTCCAACATTTGTCTATTGTGCTCCTTCTACAGACAATATTCCTCTGCAGAAACATGTTACCATTGAGCAGCTTATTGAAGGTGCAGATAAAATACTGTGTTTACTTTTTGTTGACAATTTTAAAAAAAAGAGACTCCATAGAACAAAAGACCAAAGTAGATAACATTTACAGAGCTCAGGGTAGCTGGATGACGCAGTGGATGGAGCACTGGGCTTGGAGTCAAGAAGACTTGAGTTCAAATCTAGCCTCAGACACTTGCTAGCAGTATGATCCTGGGCTAGTCACTTCACCGCTGTTGGTCTCAGTTTCCTCAACTGTAAAATGGAGGTAATAGCAGCACCTACCTCTCAGAGATGTGGAGATTAAGTGAGTTAATAACTGTAAAATGTTTAGCACAGTGCTGGATACGTAGAGAGTGCAATGTATTATTATTATGTAGCAGATTCTGATTTACAAATGGTTGGTGTCCATTCTTGAAGAGGACCAAAATGACATCGCCATGATAAAGTGAAGTGTCAGTGTGTCCGACTGTGGCTGATTGGACCAACACAAGCTCAGAATGATCTACCACAGGTTGGGCAGATAGTCTGTGCGAATACTTGGGGTGGATATCCCCAATTTGCGCATCCCGCTTTTACTCTGTCCTGTCTCAATTCTGTTTTGCTCAAAGAGCACAGCACCTTTTCTTATGTGGGCATGCCATGCTGAGCGGTCCTGTGCCAGTGTCTCCCATGTTGCACAGTCAAACCCAAAGTTCTTGAGAGAGACCTCGAGAGTGTCCTTGTATCGCTTCTCCTGACCACCATATGATCTCCTGCCCCATGTGTGTTCTCCATAAAATAGTCTTTTTGACAAGTGTACATTTTCCATTCAAACAACATGGCCAGCCCATCAGAGTTGCCCTCTCTGAAGCACAGTTTGAATACTTGGCAGTTCAGCTCGAGCAAGAACTTCAGTGTCTGGTATCTTATCCTGCCAGGTGATCCTCAGAATCTTCCTAAGACAGTTCAAATGGAAGTGATTCAGTTTTCTGGCATGGCGCTGGTAGACTGTCCATGTTTCTCAGGCATACAACAATGAGGTCAGCACAACAGTTCTGTAGACCTTCAGTTTGGCAGTCAGTCTAATGCCTCTTCTCTCTCAAACCTTTCTTCAGAGCCTCCCACACACTGAGCTAACTCTGGCAATGTGTGCATCAACCTCATTGTCAATGTGTACATCCCTGGAAAGTACACTACCAAGGTAAGGGAACTTGTCTGCAGCATTCAGAACTTCTCCATTTTATTATTATTATTATAAAGCAGATTCTGATTTACAAATATTATCTCATTCCATCCCCACAACACTGAGGAGAGGCAGTTATGAGTGTCCCCATTTTACAGGTAAAGAAACTGAGACTGAAGGAGATAGCATGACTTGCCTAGGGTCACACAGTGTCCGAGGCTGAGCTCATGATCTTCCTCAGTCTTCCTGACTTCAAGCTCAGGACTCCTACTGAACCATCTTGTCACCTCGATGCTTTCCAAGGCTTCCTTCCCCCAAGGCATCTCCTATCCATCCATCCAAACTGTGTCACTTGAAAGCTTTAAGAGTAGAGGCATTCCTGCTCAATCACTCTCTGAGGAACACTGTGGCAGTGTAGACACTGCCCACCTCCTTCTACCCCTTAGAAAGTGACTTCCAGTTCAAGATTATTTCCATTTTCACCAAACTCCCAGTCTGTTTCCCACCAACTTTTCTGGTCTTTTCTGTCACTACCCTTCATGTCTTCTTGGTTCTAGGCAAACTGGTCAGCTGGGATAAGTCAAACCAGGACAGGGAGTCTGGCTGGGCCATCAAGGCAAAAGAGGTCCCAAGCTGGGAGAGGGTCGTGGTTAGTGTAGACACAAGAGCCTCCTTCAGGTCCCGTGGATCCTAAGGTGAACAGTGACGATCAGAGGACCCTGTAGGTGCTGGTAGGCAGTGAGCATAACTCAGGAGCTCAGCTCACTTCTGTTGAATCTCGCCCCCCCCCCCCCAAACTGTGTTGTAAAATTACAGGCTTTCTGAAGGCCAGACTTCTGGCTGCCTCTACTCTCTCTGGCCTCCCTCCTCCTGCTCTATACTCCTAGCCTCTCAGTTTCTGGCCTAATTCACTCAAATGTGATGTGGCATATGAATTCAATATCTTCAGAACTAAAATACATTCCCCTTAATAAGATCAAAGCCAACTTGTTGTCATCATTACTGGACTGCAAGCCACCAACTGTACTAATGCCTCCTTCAATGATGTTCCTGGACTGCTAAGGCCACCCTCCAGGATTGGGAAACAGAGCTTGCATCAGTAGGCTGTATGACCCACCCATCCACTGTGGCCTCCTCCCACTGGGTGTCCTCTGGGGCTGAAGGACAGTGGGGCAGACTGAAAGACAGCCAGCTTGACTCCTCAGGGCCCCAGGCCCACAAAGTTCCCTTGTATCTGCCAAGATGGCACCATTCAAGTCAACATATGAAGTAACAGGAGGTCAACAATGAATGGCCCTTGTAACTTTCCTGGTGGCCTCCCAACTCTGTGCCCTCTGAGGCCTCCTTTGTGAGAGTCTGATGCTTGAAAGAGATGCCCAGGGCCCCAGTGGTTTCGCCTACTATCTATAACCGGACTTCCTGGCCCTGCTCAAGACTCAGGCACACAAGCGCATTCTCTTCCCTGGCTCAGCTCTGAGCCAGGGACTCTGAAATCCCCACAGACACAGGCTGGACAAGTCATGGGATGTGAATTTGGCTTTGTGACAGTCATACCCATGATTCACAGGGAAAGTCTGGGTTACTTCTTTTAAAAACTGCATGATTTGGAGTCTTTTTGGGAAGACTTTCTTGTAGAAATACATCTAGGAAGGCTCACAGATGAAAAGCTATCCAAAAATGGTTATTAAGAATATATGGGGAATCTTACTCTCATTGGATCTGGTTTAAGGAGGGAATAACACACACACACTCAATTGGGTATCTTACCTTACAGGTTGTTAGGGGAAAGGGGACAAGAAGGGGAATGATAGAAGGGGGGGCAGATTGAGGAGGGGGTAGTCAGAAGCAAACACTTTTGAAAATGGGCAGGGTCAAAGGAGAAAATAGAATAATGGGGACGCAGGACAGGATGGAGGGAAATATGGTTAGTCTTTCACAACATGGCTGTTATAGAAGTGTTTCGCTTGACTACACGTGTACAACCTATATAAAACTACTTGCTTTCTCAATGAGGGTGGGTGGGGAGGGAAGAAGGGAGAGAATTTGAAACTTGAAGCTTTAAAAACAAATGTTAAAAATTGTTTTTACATGCAACTGGGAAATAAGATATACAGGCAGTGGGGTGTAGAAATCTGTCTTGGCCTTCAGGAAAGTAAAGGGGAAGGGGATAAGAAGCAGGGAGATGATAAAAGGGAGAGCAGACTGGAGGAAGGGGTAATTGGAATGCATGCCATCTTGGGGTGGAGGAGAGGGGAGAGATGGGGAGAAAATTTGGAACGCAAAATCTTGTGAAAATGAATGTTGAAGACTAAAATAAATAAATATATTTTTTTTAAAAATGAAAACTGAAAATGAAATGAAAAAATGAAAATTTTAAAATGAAAATGAAATAAAAAATAAAAAAAAGAAATTGAGCTGAGCCATGGTTTGGTAGCTAGTATCCATTCAAGGAGGAACTAGCTACATCCCTTTAACTGTGTCTTTGTTATGTCCCCTACTTCCTGGGGTTGCTCTTAGATTCCCTGTTGGATAAGTCTGTTCTTCCCTTGCCTGCTAGTTCACAGACAGCCACATAAGCATGTGAAATTTCATCTTTCCCCTTGCTCCATGACACCATTTCTGACTTGGGGTCACACAGCTAATAACTATCTAAAGCTGGTTTGAACACAGGCTTTCCTGACTCCAGGTCCAGTGCTCTGTCTACTGCACCATGTGGATGCTTTCATTATATAAACATAAAGACAATGTTAATAATTTTTTTCTTATTCAGTTGTTAAAAAAAAGAATTTATGGGGTAGCTATCATTGTTCTAGAAAAAATGAAGCCCAGAGATGTGGCTGGTATGTTCCCTGCTGGACAGACAGCGTTTTGTGTGAGTCCTGTGTACCAGGACTTTTGTGTGGTATGGGGAGATGAAAGCAAAGGTGGAAGGAGATTAAGATAAAGGGGTGCTGGTGTGTGTGTGTGTGTGTGTGTGTGTGTGTGTGTGTGTGTGTGTGTGCGTGCGTATGCATGTGTGTGTGGATGTGGATGTGGGAGGGGGAGTTTGGAGCAGGCTGACTAGACACAGAGTTTCAGGTGCAAGGAGTAAGGGAGACCAGGTGTAAAGAAGAAAAAAAAGAAATGAATTGTAAACCATAGAGTTATAGATGCATCATGGTGGAAGGTGAGATTTGGAACCCAGAAGACTTGGGTTTGAATCCCAAATCTGACCCTTACTAACTGCATGACCCTGGGCAAATCACTTACACTCTCTGAGCCTCCCCTTCCTCATATAGGTTAACCTAGGACCTCTCTCACAGGGGTTTTGTGAGGATCTCATGAGATAATGTACGTACAATGATGTGTCCATAAGGGCTATTATGATTCAAATGGACTCTGCCTATCACAGACTGCCAGAGCTCAAAAACACCTGGAGCATGTCCAGCCCGATTCTCTCATTTTGTAGAGAAGGACGATGAAGCCTGGAGAGAAGGATCCTGTCCAGTGGCAGAGTTTGCTGCGAGAGATGGAGGCCATGTAGCCTCACCCCTCAGCTCTCCATTAGCACAATAATCCACAAATATGAGATGGGGGAGAGGAGACTAGAAAGCAGTTTGTCCAAAAAAAAATAATAAATCTGGGCATCTCCGTGACCTGAAAGTTCTGAAGGAATCAACGGTATAATATGGTAGCCAAAGAAGCATGGGCCACCTTGTCTACTGAGTGGCAGAGCCTCCAGCAGTAAGGACTCAGTACTCCCTCTGGTGCCTCTAGTCTCTCTGGTCTCTCTGTCTTCTGCCCCATCAGACCACATCTAGAGTAGTGTGTTCAATCTGGGACACTGTGGCTTAAAGAGGGCATTGGCATACTGGAGGGTGTCCCCAGAGAGAGACAGCTGAGAGGGTGAAAGTCCTGGAGTCCTTGTAATAGGAGGTTCACTGAGGAGAATGAGGAAGACTAGCTGGGGAAAGATAATTTCTCTTTTTATATGTCTGAAGGGCCGGACAGAAGTGGGAGCAGTGAGGCAGGGGTTGCCAAGGGCCAGTGGAGGCTGAAGGTCAGGAACCAAACCAAAGGAAAGCTGATTCTCAGAGGTGTCCAGAAGGAGGGAAGTCACTTGGTGGGGAGATCCCCATCACTAGAGGTTTTAAGGCAGAGAAGGCTGGAGGACTAGCTATAGTGTGGTAGGGTTGCTCAGAGGTTGGATAACCTCCGAGGTGGCTCCCACATCCAAGATTCAGCCAAGCCTCAGTGTCCCTTGATCTCACTCATCTGAATGTAGCCAGTTCAAAGGGTCGTGGGTCTAAAGCTGGAAATGACCCTTGAGTGAGGAGTCTAGTGCAGCCTCTTCTTTCTACAGTGGAGGAAGTTGTTGGCATTCAACTGAAGGGAAAAATGGGGGAAGGTTGGAAGGATTCAGACTCGACTCCAAATGCAGAAATCTTTGCCCTGGGGTTCATTGGTGCAATGTGATGAAATGATCTCAATATTTCGGTGTACCTCATATGCTAGGGAGAAGCTGCTGGCCCTGGGCAGCCAGGAGTCAGCTCTTCTCTGTATCCTCTCAAACCCACAAAAGGGATATTTTTCTCTGGGAAAGTGTAGGCTTTAAAAGTGTGTTTTCTCTTACCCTCTCCATGTTTCCTGTTCCTTTATTAATGACCTCCCTTTACCTAGGATTCCCCCCAACAGCATCCAAGGAAGCTAGCCCAGTGGTAAAGCCTAGGAGCAGGTAGGCCCCAGAGCAGCCAGGGCCCAACTCTTGTAAGGGGCATTGAAAGTCCTATTTACTTTCTCCCTTCCACCCTCTCGCCAAGGCTGGACACTTGAGTCAGGCCCTTATTAGCGCTTGGGGCTGGAGAACCCACAAACAAGGGAAGGACAGAGATTCTGTTGACCCATGTTAGTGGCCCACAGTGGTCACACTCTGCCCTTTGAGGCTGAAGGAGTCTTGTCCATAAGCTCCTATGGCATTGTTCTGGGAATCAGAAGGGTCCTTCTGAGTGAGGGTAGGGTCCTGAGCAAAAAAAGGAAATACCTGCCTCTCCCTCCGCTCTCTTCCCCCCACCACCGAGTAGTTTCTGTCCCATCCTACATCCATCTTCAGGCTGCTGTCCCTGTTCAGGCCCACGTTGCCATAGAGATGTTGTCTGATCCATCTCTATTGAGCCCTCCCCCCCGCCCCCAGTTCCCTGAATGGACGCTGAGGAGGGTAAATGTATTCAGTGACATTGAGCGGATGATTCCATTCTGTGAGATCTCTGCCCCATTTGTTTCCGGCCTTGTCTGAGGGCTGGGCTTCAGTGTTGGGCTTTGGGGGCACGTGCCCCCCTCACAGGCTCAGAGTTAATGGAGGCCTTGTTTGGACCCACTGGGGCAGAAAGTGTTCTGCTGGGGAGGACAAAGGCTGGACAGGCCACCTCAGAAGCTGCTTTAGGAAGGCTGTCTCTTCAGGGCTCTCAAAGGAAATGGGAGATAAGGGACAGCAGAGAGTAATAGCCCCTCAGGCAGGCTCTGTCCAGCCCAGACACCTCCCCTGCCTTCTCGGGCACATCTGGCATCCCCAGTAAGCTCAGGCTCTGCTGAGGTGGGAGTTTTGCTGGTCAAGGGTTTAATTAGACTGGCCCTTTTCCTGCCCACTGAAGGAGAGCCCCCAGCAGTTGATGGGCTAGGAGACAGAGAAGGCTCCTGGGGACCAGCATCCAAAGGAGAACATATTCAACAAAAAACTTTCCCTTGCCTGATTGCTTATACAGAAGACATTGTGGCATAGGGCCAAAAGTCCTGACTCTGGGAGCCCAGAACCTGGGTTCACATCTTGCTTCTGACCCTTGCTCTCTAGGTGGCCTTAGGCAAGTCCCACTTGCTTCAGTTTCCTTCTCTGTATAATAAGGAGTTTGGACTATATAGTTTCTGGGGTCCAACTTAAGACATTATGAAAATGGTCCAGATGTCACAAAATCTCAATTAAGGGAGGAAGCTGGGAGACCAGGTGCTCTGCCTTCATACCCGGGCAGGGGGAAGCCTAACCCCATGCAGCATCCCTGACAGATGACTGCCCATTTCCTTAAAAACCTCCAGTGGACAGCTCCTGCCTTCTTACAAATTGGGAAGGGACAGTGAGGAGAAATCAGCCAGGGAATCCACAAACAAGTATTTATCTCCTCTCCTCCCCCAGCACTTGCCTCCTCACCTCTTGGGACTAAGCAACATCTACTTGTCTTCACATCAGACCTTCAAATATTGGGAAAACAGCTCCCATCCCCCTCCCCTCACTATGTCCAAGCCTCCCCTTGATCCTTCTAAGGCACTTCCAGTCACATGAACCCAAGGCAACAAGCTTTAGTTAAGTACCTACTATGTGCCACTCACTGGGCTGAGCGCTGAGGTTATAAAGAAAGGCAAAAAGAGATCCTGACCTCAAGAACATACCATTCCAATGAGGGGAGCATCATGCAAACTGCTAGCTGAACTGGGGGGAGGTATTCTGAGGGAGAGACAGGAGGCAACATATACCAGGCAAGTGAAATCACGCCACTTTCTTCTCCCTCAATCCCCGCAGCCCAGGACCCCGGAACTCTGGGGACAGGAGTGCTTTGACTGGCCCTTCAGCCATCACCTTGGGGAGATGCAGGCTGGGGACTGGCTCCTAAAGACCTACAAAAGGAAATTTCCCACCAAAGTCCTCAGCCTGTCCAGTGGCTTCACACTATATTAAAAAGACATGACCATCCTGCTAAGCATGAGGGGACCTTTGCATGGGACGTACTGATCAACCTCCCCTAGGTGCTGGCTTTCTCCTCATTAGAATGAGAACTTCGTGAGTCTGGAAATTCCCTTTGTGTCCCCAGTACTGAGCCCGACACTTTGTATTCAGTAAGTGCTTAATAAATGCTTCCTTTATTTGATCTCTTGCAAACACAGTATCTGTAGGATAAATCCAAGATGATTGACAGCAGGAGGACATTAGTGATGAGGCAGACCAGGAAAGGCTTCTTTTACAAATTGCTACTGGTGTGTTTGGGCTTTTTCACCCACGCTGTTTTCTCCAGTATCCCTTCCCCTCCCCCCCCCCCCCAAAAGCCATCCCATGTAACAAATCCTATTTTGGGACAAAAAATAAAAAGAAGAGGAAGAAACCAGCAGGGCTGATCAATATGTGGAAAATGTCTGGAAACAGGAGATACACCCTGGGCCTTAATAGGAGTGGAATGGGGGGCTGAAGGGTATCATTTACCCCATAGGAGTGGAAGAGGGGGCTGGAGGGTGTTCCCCCACTTAGGATGGGAATGAGGGGTCTAGGGATTTGTCCTCCCCCCACCCTGCATAGGAGGAGAGGAGAGGATCCTCTCTCACTTCTCTAAATTCCCGCTTGTTGCTGGTAATTGCATAACTTTCACTGTTGACCGGGGGGTAGGGGTGGAGATGAGGGAGGGAGAGGTTCTTTCCATTTGAATTGCCATGGTCATCACTTACAAGGTTTTCTTGGCTCCGTTGACTTCACTCTGCATCTGTTCATGCAGAGATAATGCAGGTAACCAGCTTTTCATGCTTCTTCATATTTATCACATAGTTCATTTATTACAGAACAGGAATATTCCATTACATCTACGTATCATAATTTGTTTAGCCATTCCCTAATCAATGGGCATCTACTTCTTTTCCAACTCTTTGCTATCACAAGAAGTGCTGCTATAAATATTTTGGTGTATATGGGGAATTTCTTCAGATCAATTACCTTCTTGGGGTCTAAACTGAATAATGGAGCCAGTTGGCCAAAGGTGTAGACATTTTAGTCACTTTATGTGCATAATTCGAAATTGTTTCCAAAGTGGTTAAAACAATTCACACCTCCACCAACAATGCGCCACTGTTCTTATTCACATGCTTCTTAGAGAGGATGGGGTTTTAGCTGGGGCCTGAAAGAATCTCAAACGTGGAGATGGAGAGAAGAGAATTCCAGATATGGGGGCCATGTGTCCTACACATTGATGTGCTGGTGATATTTAACAACTCTTTGCTGAAAAACACTTATGGAACAGCTTTAAGTTCACTCTGCATTATTACATATTTCCTCACTTTCTTAGCTGGAGACAACAACAAAACCGTAACTCAAACCTCCATCTGTAGCATTTGTCTATTTCCAAGGTGAAATGCTCACACTGAACATTTAACAACCAGATTTTGAAAGTCAGTTTGAGCTGGTTCTAGCCCATCTTTAGTCTTGTGTAAGACAGTCAGGAAGCCAGTGTCACTGGGTTGCAGAGCGTGAGGAGAGTAGTGAGATGGGAGAAGACTGGAAAGGTAGCAAGGAGTCCAGTCATGAAGGCCTTTCAACTAATCAGCCAATTAACAAGTATTTATGAAAAACCACACCTTTCATTCTGAGAATTTTAGCTGGGGGGTGGGGGGAGATATGGGAAGGCTAGTCAGTGCAAATGGTAGATAGTGTGTGTTTGTGTGTGCACATGTATGTGTGTGCACGTGTGTGTGCACATGTGTGCACCTGTGTGCGTGGTGGAGAACCATCAAGGAGACAGAATGCCTGAGGGTGGAGGTGGGAATGGGAAGAATAAGACGTCAGAAAACTGGAAAGATGCCAAGGAGCCTTTATTATTCATATCAAACTCAAATAGAAACAACCACTGAAAGACCTGGAAATCGAGGGGCTGCCCAACAATGAGGGAATGACTGAACAAGTTGTGGCATATGAATGTAATGGGATACTGTTGTGCTATAAGAAATGATGAACAGGAAGAGAGGCCTGAGAAGACTTATATGAACTGATGCCGAGTGAGAGGAGCAGAACCAGGGGAACATTGTACACAGTAACAGCCACAGTGTTCAAGGACTGTTTCTGGTAGACTTGGTCCTTCACAGCAATGCAAGGACCTAAAACATTCCCAAAGGACTGTTGAGGCAAAATGCCGTCCACATCCAGAGAAAGAGCTATGGATTCAGAACGCAGAATGAAGGAGACTCTTTTCTCTTTCTGTTTTGTTTTGTTTTTTCTTATGGTTTCTTCTATTCATTTTAAGTCTTCTATGCCACATGACCAGTGTGAAAATGTGTTTTTAACAAGGATGTATGTGTAGAACTCACATAAGATTGTATGCTGTCTTGGGGATGGAGGGGAGAGGGAGGAGAAAATTTAAGACTTATGGAAGTGATTGTTGAAAACTGAAAACAAATTAATTAAATTTTTTAAAAAGTGAAAAAAAAAGAAATGGCACTGAACCACTAGCCCCTATTTTAAGATCTCTGGGTCTACATATTGCCTTAGGAAACCACATATTAACATTATCTAGGTTCTTTTGTATCTTCATTTGTCGTGCTAAATGTCTCCCAAGGACATTTTAATCTAGTTCAGGCTGCATGCGGGAGAGCATTGCTACTTTAAATGACAGTAAACCTTTATTGAGCACCTACTGGGTACCAGGCACCATTCTAAGCTCTGAGCACACAAAGAAAAACAAAAGGCAGTCCCTGCTGCCAAGGCCCTCACAGTCTGATGGGGAAGGTAATGTGGAAACAACTGTACAAATAAGCTATAAAGAGGAACATTGGAGATTGGTTCAAAGGGACAAGACACTTGAATGAAGGGGGCCAGGAGAGACTTCCCCAGGGACTAAAGATCTTATATTTGAGCCTGGAGCTTGAGGAAGGTGACATGATAGGATCATGCTTTAGGAATCTCATTTTGTCAGCTGAATGGAAGTTGAATGAAATTCACGTTAATGAATTGATCAGCGTTGATTGATTGACTGATTAGATGGAAGTGAGGCATGGTGACCAACTAGGAAGCCTTTAGAATAGCTCAAGCAGGAGGGAAGGAGAATCTGAACTAGGATGTTGTTAGTGAAAGGAAGGGGACAGACAATTGAGGTTAGAAATGCTAATATTTGGCAATTGATCAGATATGTGGACTGAATGCAAATGAGAAGTCCAGGATGACATTCTGATCAAGAGCCTGAGTGACCGGAAGGATGCTGGTGCCCTGGATAGTAAAAAGGAGATAGGTCATTGGGGAAGTCCCTGAGTCCCGTCCCCATCCTTTTGATCTCCTCTGTCCCTGGTGCAGCAATACACAATTTCATCCCACTTGAAAGGTCAGAGTTTGGGCATGGAGTGGGCACCCCACTACACATGTCTGTCTCTTTCCCAGTCCCTTGCATTTGGAGCATGGATTGTGAGTACTGTTTGTGTTTACCAGGATGTGGCCAAGGCAATGGGAGAGTAAAAGAGAAAGTGGAAATCTTCCCAGCATCTCTCCATTTGCTGCTCTTTGGATCTGATCCTTACTAGGTTGTTCAGATGTGTTCTGAGCTGCATATGTTTGTGGTTCTGCTAAATCCCTCCATGGGGAGCACATCAGCCTGGCATGGCTGAGCCCTGCATCTTGTCTCAGTAGATCAAGGCCGGGGTTCTGGGCGGCAGAGTGGTCCTAGGTCTGCCTCTGGTTGCCCCTCTCAGGCAAGACGACACTGGAGAGGTCCTGCTAATCCTGCAGTCCATTTGGATCCAACATGGCCCATCAAGGGAGGTCTGAAAGCACTGGGGCAGAGCTGCCAACCTCAGCCCAGAGGCATGTTTTGGCACTGCTCCTGGACATCTGTGAACCTGGCTCAGGGACTTCTATTGTCTTAGCCTGAAGGGCTGTCAAGAAAAGCTCTCTGCATCCATGGGTAGCTAAAGATCCCAGAAGGTAGACCTGGGGCTTCCTGCCCACTTGATTGGTGAAGGGACTGCTGACCTGGTGGCAGAGCTCACTCTGAGGGGCTTAGTAGAGCCCCAGCACAGAGGAAGTGCCTGAGAAATGCTTGATTGACATTGATTGAGGAGGGTACTTGGAGGAAGGAAGATTGGGAGAGGATCCCAGCATTCTCTTGGCTTCCAGGCCCCCACTGGAGGACCAAAGGCTCAGCCTGAACCAAGGTGTGGAGGTGCCCAGAATGTGAACTACGGACAGAAGCAAAGGCTGTCTCACCAGGGTTCAGGCCTCTCCTGGTGTAGCTGCTTCTGCTAAGGGCTCACCTCAGAGTGGCCAGGACTTCTTTCAAGTCATAGGGGAACACACTCAGACTGGGACCATGTTCTGCTTCCTGGGGTACCCAGGGGACTTGATTCTCGCAGCTCCCCAGGTCCCAGGCAGATAAATATAGGAGAGTGCTTCTTTCAATCAGGAGACCTGGGCACTGTTCTCAGCTCTGGCAGGTACTCCCTGTGTAACTCATGCTGCCTCTCACTGCCTCAGTTTCCTCTTCTATAAAATAGAAGTCATCATACTTCACTTCCTAACTTGCAGGGTTGTTAGTGACAAATCTACTTTGGAAACAGTAAAGTCCCATGTAAATACAAGCAGTTATTAATAGTGATGGAGTGGGATGGAAAGAGCATTGGGGTCCTCCTGCCCATTCCCTGTGTTACCAACCTCCCAGGGAGGGTGAGGGGAGAGAATTCATTTTAATAAGCTGAATAAGTAAAATTATGAAACAACAGTTCATTTTACAGGGGCATCTAGAACGCTGATGTTTTGACACCTTCTCCCTCTGTTCATGGTCCCCAACATGAGTAACAGAGAGAATTCTACATATAAATCTGAAAGGGACATAAGACGCCATTGACATCTATCCTAGCCCTTCATTTTCTAACAGGGGAAGCATCCTTAGGTCAGTGCAGCAACTTGGCCAAAGTCACTCAGCTAATAGCGGCTGAAGTTGACTTTGAACTCCGGTCTCTTGACTCCACATCCGGGCCCACACAGCCTTCCGCCGAGGGACCCTTCTGGGTCTGCCTTCTAGGGACCCAAGAAACATATAAAGATGTTGAATCCAGGCACCTCAGAGCTTTGCCCAGCTGCCCCAGTGCTGGAGGCCCCTGAGGACTGAAAGCTATTAGGGAAACAAGGAGAATTCTTTTAATTAACACTCCCTGTGGGCCTCAGCAAGGGAGGAAGGAAGACCCAAACTCACAGCTTCGGACATGATTAGATACAACAGGAGAAATGCAAACCATCTGTCCATGCTTACAGTCTCCAAACAATGACTAAAATACACAAGGATGCACATGAATGACACTCTCCTTTGGGCTGGGGTTTCAAAATTAATTCAGACCCTTTGGGAGGACATGACTGGTAAGGGGATGCTCAGTTATGGGGGAGCAGCGCAATTCTTTGAGGGGGTGCCCCCTAGCATTAGGCATAGGTGATGCTCACCAGCCTCCCTGGAAGAAGACAGTGGGAGAGGAGGGATTAACCTCTGGCTATTTTAATGAAATTGTATCCATTTCCCTTCCTTCTTCTTTCTCCTCCTCCTCTTTTTTCCTCCTTCCTATTGCTATCACTGTCATGTCTGTAGTGAGGGCTTCATTATAGGGAATTCCCAGTGAGGAAACTCCGTCCTCTTCTGACAAGTATGTGTGTCAGAGGCTTTTCTCCAGTATGCTTTCTGCATGTCATGGGGGAGAGGGCATTGGAATTGAAGTCAAGCTGGCTTCAAATCCTGCCCCAGAAATTTATATCAGTTTGACCTTGGGAGAGTCACGTAACTTGTCTCAGTTTCCCCAATGAAGAGATTGAACTTGATGACCTCAAAGGCCCCCTGCAACTCCTGATCTATGGCCCTGAAATGATGGTGCCAATGCGACTATCCTCAAGAAAAGCCAATGGTGCAGGTCTTCAGCCTTGGGGAGCGGCCCCAGAGTAGCTCCAAAGGAGAGGGGCTCCCTTGCATTACGCTGAGCTCACGTCCACCTGCCTCCCTAGCAAAGGTAATGGGGTGGAGATGAAGAATTCTCTCTTGATCCATCTATTTTGCCAGATACACACAAAAATGATGATGACTGTGTAGACTTGGAGGATTCTTATTCCACTGTCCTAGAGCAAGGATGCATCTCCTAAAGAAGTCATGATAAATTATCTAATGCCATCCTCGTGAGCCCCCACCAATGTGCTTTCTCCAAAAATGGTCAGTCCAGAACCATAGATCAGCCAGCCTTCAGCAGATTTTAGCAAGGAAGTATTCACTAAGATGAGACAGTCAGAGATGGGGTGGGGGAGTGAAGAACAGTTGACAGTTGAACTGAGGGACGAGGTTCTCCTTCGATGCCCATCTGCCCTTCGACTCCAGCTCTGACACTGCCCTAGCCCAGTCTGTGTTTAACCCTGCGGCTCCAGAAGGGGGACCCAGCTTCTCCTTCTGGTAAACTTCTCAGGCAAATCTACCCTCCAGCAGCTGTTGTGTTCCCATCTTGTCCCTGATTCCCACAGTCTGAGGAGCTGAGTTCCTGTTTCCAGGCTGTCTTTTCTTTCCGGTGGGGGAGGGCGAAGTGGGGGAGGTTCTACCTCTGAAGGTTTTCTGCATTTGAGAGAAAGTAGACAGAACAGAAAGAATCCAACACCACTTTCCCTGCTCATTAATGACTGATAATCTTTGCTTTTATGATTCCTGATCCCAGAAACACAATTTATGGGCACTTTGGTATCTGGCACATACAGCAGCACTAAATGAAGCAGGTAACGTACCAATTTAGGGCCTGCTTAGCATAACTGGGCCTCCTCATGCTGCATCATTTCCTTCTCAGATGGATGGCGATGCTCTCTCAGTTAAACCATCTTATGCTGTGAGTCACGGCCCCTCACTTCAAAGCCTGGGAATCGGGGTAGACAAATGACTTGCCCTGAGCTCCAGGTGATGAGAGACTCCTTCATCTTCATAAGAGCACCAGCTCAGGGAAAGAAGGGCTTGTCTTCCAGGAGACCTGAGCACCTCACCTCCCTATCTTCCCCTTCAATGAGTTGTGGACTGAGATGCCCTGGGCCTCCATCGTGGCCTGAGCCCGGGCAAGTCCCATGTAAGGCACAGTGGGAAACAGCATGAAGGCTCCCTCCCAAGTCACAGGATCTGGGTTCAATCCCCACAACCTGCATGAATGCCTGGAACTCTGTGGCACAGGGTCAAAGAATCTCCACACCGGCCAGGATTTGGGTGGCCCCATTCTGCTCTGTGTCTGGACAAGAACATCCTACACAACTTCTCTGACAGGCAAGTGTTCAGCCTCTGCTTGGAGCCCACCATTGAGGGAGCTCCCTACCTCCTGAGGCGGCCTCTTCCACACTAGGACAGTTCTCATTGTTAGGCAGAAGTCTGCCTGTCTGTAACCTGGGTTCATAGCTCCTAGTCCTGACCTTTAGGGTCTAGTAGAAAATGCCCAGTCTTCCTTTGATGTGACCATCCTTCAGATGCTGGGAGACAGTTGTCCTTTTCCTTCATGTTCTTTTCTCCAGGCTGACCACTTCCTTTAACTGACCCTCTTCTACATGAGCTCATGGCCTTTTATGATCCTGGCTGCCTCTATGAACACTCCTGAGCTTAATCGCTTCATGACTACAATTCTCCAGATAATGTCTGAGCAGGACCGAGGACAGTGAGACCAAAGCCTCTTTATTCTTGAAAGCTGTGCATCTCTTAATGCAGCCTAGGGTCATGTTAGCTTCTTAGCTGCTGGCTCACTTTACATTTGCAGTCCACTCAGATATCTAGATCTTTTTCTTCACCAGTTTTACATCTCTGAATTTGATTTTTTTAAAGCTAAGTATGACTTCACATTCAAATGAATTAAATTTCATCCTATTTGATGAAATGTCCTTATTGCTTGTGTGACCTTCAAGACTGTGAAGTAGACCTGAGGCCGTTCTTGATCACCGACCTCCACTACTGGCTAGCCAAACAAAATGGCCTCATGGTGACTTTATTCATGTTGTGATACATGCCTTCATAGAAGGCACTCAATGTGTCCTCCATTCCAGGATCATTCTATTCGAGGAGGAAGGTTATCACATTGTCTCTGGATCCCCAGTGCCTTGAGTAGCACTTGGGACAGAGCAGGGGCTGAATGATTAGCAATGAGGCCAGATTTTGATCTGAAAGGGATCTTAGAGGGCACCCGGTGTACCACCCTCATTTCTACAGATGAAGAAGTTGAGGCACAGAACAGTTGGATGACTTGCTTCGGGTTACATAGTTAAAAATCATATAAGGTAGCATTTGAACTCAGGACATCCTGACTCCAGATTCATGTATCTATCCATTACCCCATCCAGCTGTCCTCTGGATGAGAACTTCCATGACAGAATGGACAGTGCTGCTTTTCCTTACTCTGGGGAAGTCTGGAGGTGGGCTGGGTTTAGGGAAAATAGAAATAATTCTGCTTTGGACACACTAACTTCCAGATGTCTCCAAGATAGCCACTTGTAAATGTCCAAAAGCCAGTTGGTGATGAGCCCTAGAACTCAAGATAAAGACTGGGGAGCCTTCATTTTCAAGTGCTGATGCCACAGTGCAAAGAGCTTCGGTGACAACGAAAAACAAAAGACAGACCTTCCTCTCAGGGAGCTCACAGGCTGATGGAGGAGATGATATGCAAACAGTCATTCAAGGCTCTAGGTAGGGTACACTTGAGGTGACCAACAGAGGGCAGGGGCATCGTCCAGCGGGCATTCTACCGACTATCTTGTATCCTGTCTCCCAGAAGGGGACAGGGCTCTGCTCTCTAGTTCTCTCCCCTCCAATATCTCTGCTCTGGGTGTTAGAAGCTGTTTCATTTGGTTATTGGAAAGGGTAGAGTAGTCTTGACATCACACTTGGTGATTTAGCTCCTTTCCAACAAATGCAAATAGAAAATAGTGAGTAAGCCCAATGATCCAAGCAAACAGAAATCTGAGCAGTTATACAGGTGACTATATACCAAAGAATATAAAAGACCAAGCAAATTCGTTAGCTGGCAATCACATGGGATTTCAGTTAAGATGTGGATCCCAATGCTACCCCCAAATAATCTCTCCAAAGTCTCTAGGGAGGCAACCTGGAAATCAGATGTGTTGAGAAGCCACCTTCCCCTACCTACCTGCAGCTTCCAGAGTCTTTCCCTCTTTGATTCCTGGAGTAGCCTTTGTCTGCTTGTCTCCCAAGAGCTCTGGCCCTAACTCTGTCCCTTACCTGACACACTTAGCATCCTGTCCAGCATTCACCTCCTTCCACACATGCAGCCTCATGTGAGGTGGCCCAGGCTCGACGGGAAGCCCTGTTCTGCTTTTCTTCCCACACCGCACAGTCTAGCCCAAATGGCCACCCCCATGATATCTGCCCCTTTGCTCAGGCTACCTATCACCTCATGCCTGGAAGACAACGCTTTCTCTCTCTTAGTGGTCTAGTAGAAAGAGCCCTGGGAGAGTGCAGCCCTGATTCACACCTTGCTCCTATCTCTTGCCTCCTGGATTCTACTGGGTAAGTCATTTCCCTCCTTACCCCCTCAGTTTTCTCATCTGTAAAAAAAGCTTTGAACAAGAGAAACCCTAAGGTCACCTTCCAGCATGAACATTCTGTGGGCATCATTGATTGGGTTAATTGCTTTTGGTCATAGATTTAGTGCTGGAGGGGCCCCCAGAGGTGCTCACTTTACAGGTGCTGAACCTGAAGCCCAGAGAACTTGCCCTTTCCCAAAGGTTATGCAGGCGGTGATAAGATTTTAACTCAAAGCCCTTGACTCCTGGTTTGGGCACTCTGCCTTTGCAAATGTTGGCATGCAAGTGGGGATGGGGTGCACTGCCAGCTCCATGCAGTCCTAGGTGAATAGTGGGTGGTTCTGGACAGACTCTTAGCACTCTGGGCCCTTCCACCAAAGATGCTCCAGTTCTGAGCCCAAGTGAGAGAAGGAAGATCCCTCTCGAGTCACCCAGTCTCAGGGTGGGAAGAAGACTTCAAAGATCACTCAGTCCATGCTGTAACTGATCTTCATCCCCCTCTCCTCATGGGCCACCAAGCATCTGCCTGGAGAGTTCTGGGGAGGGGAACCCACCCCACTCCCAAAGCTTCCTATGTGACCTTGGCCTGTGGAGGGTCCTGACCTCTGAGACCAGACAGAGCAAGCCTCCTCCCTCTTCTACAAGACAGCCCTTTACACACTTGGAGGCAGTTACATTGCACTCCTGAGCCTTCCCCTCAGCTTTGGAAATACCCCACTGCCTCCAATGCACCTTCCGTGACCTGTTTGCCCATCTTCTCATAGTGAGGGTTGAGGAAGGGAGGCATGATTCCAAAAGGCCAATAACCTCCCCACACCTCATCCTTACCCCTTTGTACTCTCCACAGGCTAAGCTGGCCCTAGAAAATGCCTCCCTTCAGCTGCCTCTGCATGGACAAATGAAGCCCTCTGGCCAAATCTCTTTGCCAGCATTTTCAATAACCCAAAAGAATGTTGGAACAAAGCTACCAGAAGTTTCCATTTTTAGCCCTGGCCACAAACAGGAAAATTATTTGGAAAAGAGGGGGCAGCCAGATGCCAAACCTCAACTCATCCTAGGCACAAGAGTCCCAGGTACTGTGCTTGCTGTACACGTGAAGCCTTCCTTACTCTCCCACCTACCCTTCATACCCAGCTGCTGGTACCTTCTCCCCCAAATTGACCTCACCTCCCATTTCTGAGCCTTTGCACTGGTGGGATCCCACGCTTGGAGCACTCTTCTTGTCCCCCCTGCCTGTCTCTTGCTTCAAACTGCAGCCCTGGTGCCCCCTCCTTCTGCAGAAGCCTTCTTCCCCACGCTGCCCCAGCCTCTGTCAGGGCGCTTCCTCCCTTGCCACTTTGAATGTTTTTCATGTTCCTTCAGAATATACTTTGCTTTATGTCCCCTTGGATAGAATGTGACTTCTGTGAGAGTGAGACATGTTTCTTTGAGCAGATCAGAGCTTAGCACAGAGCCTGATGCACAGTAGGCAATCGATGTCTGCTTTTACACATCACGTCACCCATGAGCACAACCTTGAGTTGAGGAATTTTTTGGATTTGTTTTTGCATCCCTAACATGCGTCACAATAAGTAGCGCACAGTAGGCACTTAATAGTTGCTTGTTGACTGATTGCAAAGCACTATTATTGGGTGTTGGGGACACAAAGACAAGATGAAAGTTTGTGCCCTCCAGCTCACGATCTTCTGAGGAGACTTGGTAGTGATGGTGGTGGTGGTGGTGATGCACAGACTGTTGTTGTCCATCCTGGGTTTTTAAAGAGGACAATGACATCACAAGGGGTGTCTTGACTTGATCATGAATTGGACTGAGGCGAAGCCAAGCTGCGCGAAGTCTTCAGCCAGGATGACTGGGATAGCCCAGGATGCAGACGTGACCTTGGCATCTCCAGTGTCTGACCAGGCTCCAGGTGCTCCATAACACCTGCTTCAGGCACCTCCATGGCCACCAGGGCAAACTGTTCTCATCCACCCATTCTACTGGGAGAAGCCTTCACATGCTTGGGACAGTTGCCCTTGTCATTCAGGATAGGGATCAGACCATCAGTTAGCCATTTGCCAAGATGGTTGTGTCTGTGTTTGGGAGGGTGCAGGGGTGACCACTACACAAGCTACAGCTTCTTGGAGTCACTGGTGAGAGCTGGGTGACAGATGGACGCCAGAGGTGGATGAACACCCTGAGGAGGGCTCGGCAGCCCTCCCCCCGGAGGCACTAGACATCCCGAGCACCTCATAGACCCCAGCGTCTAGGAGGTAGTAAAATAATGTACACTACTTTTCAAAACCTTTAAAAGTGTTATTATAAATACCACATAATAATGAAATATATTTGTTAAATGCCTAATTTGTCTCAAGCTCTGAGGATAAAAATATGTATTTTTAAAGACCATTCTTGCCCTCAGTGAGTTTATAATGCAGGAGCTGGAGGGAATACGTAGCCATGGAGAATTAAGACACAAGGTAGTCTGTGTTAGGGCAAAGCACAGATTCAAAATGCTCCAGGAACGTTGGAAGGAAGATCCCCAGAGCTGGCTCCAGACCCTCCCCCACTCCAAGACATCCTAGATCACGCACAGAGCTGCAGGCAATAGTTTTAAGCCTGGGGTAGAATTCTGGAACAGTCTTTATACTCTTTAACATAACGGCATTCTCACACACTGTTTTCAGGAGAGTTCATCAAACAGACTAGAAGAATGCTGGAGCTGGAAGGAAACTTAGCAGTCGTGTGGTTCAGCCTCTTCACGTGCCAGAAAAGGAAACTGAGGACCCGAGGCGTGGCTTGTCCAAAGTCCAAAATCCTCGGTCATCAAGGACGTAAGCCTGGAACTTCCAACTTCAAAAAGAAAACTTTTTGTAGTGCCCCCAAAGCCAGGGAGTCTGCCTGAGGCTTGGCCCAGGCTGGAAAGAGGACCCTAAAATCCCATAATGGCAGAGCTGGAGGGGATCTTAGACCTTACCTACTTCAGCCCTTCAATTTGCAGAGAGGGAAGCTGAAGTTCATGGAGGACGAATACCTAGTTATTCAACAGGAAAGTCAGGATGCTAACATTAGCTTTTCCTGGCCCCATGTCCTTTTTACCAAGGACATGGTAAAGGCCTCTTCCAGCTCTAAATGGATAAACTCGTGAACTTGGTGAAACAGAGAAATTTTCCAGAAGACTTGGGGTCACTTAGCTCCTCTGAGCCTCAGTTTCCCCATCTGTAAAATGGAGACAATAACACTTATGTCAGGGTTCTGTGAAGGGGTGCTATGTAGGGGATATAAAGGCTGTTGTCCAATGTAATGCCTTTAGTGTCCATAGTGATGTGGGTTCTCCTGGCTGGCCTCTCCCTCTACATCCCCATGCCAACACTAAGAAGTACTGATACCATCTCTTTCTTCCTCTCCATGCATACATGCACGCCTGTATACACAGGGATCCCTTCCTCGCTTTCCTCCATTTAAATACACTTGGAGATGCCAACCTGGGCCTACAAAGCCAGGAATCCCATTTGCTGTTGAATACTGTTCCATCTTGCATCCTCCCCCCTCCCAGCCATGTTCTTCATCTCCCTTCTCCTCCAGATCAAACCAAGCTCTACAGCCAGGAGAGGGCAGCCTTGGCTCTCTGAAGGATGGGAGCCCTTAGGAAGATGCTGGCCAGGCAGATAGATGGTCCCTTCCTCAGCCAGCACGGGCACTTTGCAGATGACTCGAGAGGAGAAATTTGTGCATCCCATTTGACCCCTTTTTGCCAGACAGGAGGATTTGGGGGAGGAAAGGGTGCTGGGCTTTCTGGGTATGGAAGGAGCAAGGACTTGTCCCGCCTGCAGCCCGAAACATTCATGTCCACTTGTTCCCCATGGCCAGAGAGGCTGGAGGAGCTGTCTGTTGGTGGGTCCTCCCCTGGGGCTAGGACAGGGGCTGAGGCACCCCGGTGGAAAGTTCAGATGGCCTAGACTAGACCTGGACCCTACACAAAACAGATGTCTAAATTCCAGCAATCCACAGAGGATCCTGAGCCTGAGCCAGTGTGGGGAAAGGGTGCCTCAGGTTAGGGTGCCCTGTAGGGCACCAAGATTCTAGTATATTCTCAGTAATCCTCATCATAACATCCATTCATAGAACACTTTAAAGTTGGCAAAGTCTGTGAGGGGCAGGAGGTGCTGCGGCATCTCCACTGAAGAGGAAAGCAGTAGGATAGAATGAGGAGGACACCACACTGGGTATCAAGAAGACCTCAGTTCCAACCCTGCCTCAAACACTTAATAGGCATGTGACTCCCCTGTGCCTCTGTTTCCTCATCTGTAAAATGAAGGGATTGGTTTTGATGGCCTCAAAACATCCTTCTTGCTCTAAATCACATAAAGGAGATCCCAGACAGAGACAGCTAGCATGGCCTCTTCATTCATTTCTTTCCTTTCTTTCTTTTTTCTTTCTCACGACTTTGGAAGAATAAACAGACCCCCAGAAGCTTCCCTGAGTCAGGGGAGGCAGAGAATGTGAAAAATGCCAGAGTACCAGACACAGAGAGGTCCTGAAAATCCTCACTAATTGACCTTTCTGAAAACAGCCCTGGCAGCTTGGAGGAGCGCCTGGGAGATGTGTGTGTGTGGTGTGGTGTGTATGTGTATTCATGGAGGTGGTGTGTATGTGTGTGGTGTGTGGTATATGTGTGTGTGGTGTAATATGTGCATGGTGGTGTGTGTGCTGCAGCGTGGTATGTGTGTATGTGGAATGTGTGTGGTATATATATGTGGTGTGGTGTGGTGTGTGTGTATGTGTGTAGTATGGGGTTATTTATGATGTGTGTGTATGGTATATGTATGTGTGTGGTATGTGTGGTATAGTGTGTGCATGGTGTGATGTATGTGGTTTGTATATGTGGCATGGTGTATGTGTATATATGTGTGGTGTGGGGGTATATGTGTTGTGTGTGTGGTATGGTATGTGTGTGGTGTGGGGGTACATGTAGGGTGATGTGGTTGGGTGTTACGTAGAGTCTGTGTGTATGTATATATGTGTGTGTGTAACTTCTTGAGGCCAGGGGGATGAGGTCAGACTCTGGGTCCTAGGTACACTCCCTCCTTGGGAATGTGAAGGATGGGAGGCTAACCCCAGGTAGCTCATGGCAGTTATTCAAAAGGACCAGCTCTCAATAATCCATCTACGCAGGCAGAGGAAAGCTGAGCCGGTGAGGATCCCAAAGTCATAGGATCACCCAAGCTCATCCAGCAGGGGACAATGACAGATTTACATCAGGAGAACAGGGCAGATAATGAGGGGAAAAGAAGGGGTTATACAAACAAATAACGATCATGTTTGTTAAAAATAAAAATAAACAGGTAGAGTTGGACCAGATGCTCACTCAGGCCCCTCCTGCCTTTAATGGTTTGTGATTCTCTTTTTCAGAATTCTATCTCCCTTCTGTAGGGAAAATCCTTTCATAGCGTCTCTGAGAAATGATCCTCCACCCTCCAATTGAATACCTGCAGAGATGGTCAACACACTACTTCAGATGACTAGACTTCAAAAATCTTTTATTTTCTCTGTTCTAGGCATCAGAGAAGTCTTCCTTATTCTGAGCTGAAATCTCCCATCTGGGGAAGAAGCCTGCTTTCTCTTCTCTGCCTGACTCCTTCAGGCATCAGAAGGTGGCTATCCTGCTCTCTGTGTCTTGAGTAGACTTCTTGGATTCAGAGGACAGAACAAGGATCAGTGGGAAAGGTGGGAGAGTTTGGGAGAGGCAGATGTAGGCTGGATGCTAGGCAAAAAGAAAATTCCTAAAGAGGCTAATTGTCCCCGAAATGAAACGGGCTGCCTGGGTAGGGATTACTTTTCTCCTTTCTGGGTGGGAAAGGAGTGTTCCTCCCTTCACTTAATAGTACTTTATCTTTTTTTCCAGTTACAGGTGAAGATAGTTTTCAACAGTCATTTTCGTTAGATTTTGAGTTCCAAATTTTTCTCCTTCCCTCCCTTCCATCCCTCCTCCCTAAGACAACAAGCAATCTCATATAGGGGATACATGGACAATCCTATTAAACATATTTCCACATTAGTCATGTTGTGAAAGAAGAAACAGAACAAAAGAGAAAAACCATGAGAAAGAAAAAAAGAGAAAATAGTCTGCTTTGATCTCCATTCAGACGTCATCGTCCTTTTTCTGGACGTCAATATCATTTTCCATCATGAGTCTTTGGGAATTGTCTTAGATCCTTGCATCGCTGAGAAGAGCAACATCTATCAAAGTTGGTCACTGCTCAACGCTGCTGTTACCGTGTACCGTATTCTCCTGGTTCTACTCGCTTCACTTTGGAACAGTTCATGTAAGTATTTCCTGGGGTCCTTTAAGTAACACTGGATGGCCACCCATCGGTGTGTGGTAGAGGATTCTTGGGGAGGTCTGGGCTGGCCCAACCAGTCCCCTTCTCTCTCAGGTGTTTAGGATTCCGGGTTGCTTTTTGTCTCCAGAATTCTTGATAGTTCATCTGGCATCTCTCCCTCACCCAGTCACTTTTAGATAGTTCAGTTCAGTTGTTTCTGCCAGTCCTGGTTCAGAAGACGAAATGGATCTTGAGAAATGTTTTTTCCATGGCCCTAAAAGCAAGATTGACCTTCACTCTAGTATTTCCCACTGCCAACAAGAAGGATGCCTTGGACTGTGTCTCAGGCAGCTGGGTGATGCAGTGGATAGAGCCTGGACTCAGCAAGACTCCTCTGCCCAAGTTCAAATCCAGCCTCAGACACATACCAGCCATGTGACCCTGGGCAAGTCAGTTAACCCCCATTTGCCTCAGTTTCCTCATCTGTAAAATGAGCTGGAGAAGGCAATGGCAAACCACTCTAGTATCTCTGCCAAGAGAACTCTAAATGGGGTCACAAATATCTCATTTGTACATAGGTGTTTGCAGGTTATCTTCCCCATTAGGCTCAATGACAGCAGGGACTGTCTTATGCCTTTCTTGTCTCCTGTTCCTGAAACATAGTAGGCACTAATAAATGTTTGTTGATTGACTTTTGGAGTCACTTCCCAGCCAAGGTTTTTCAAGATTTCCAGTTTGAAGGCAAAAGACAAAAATCCAGACACCAGGAAACATTGTTCATTTTTCTTGATAATTGTTTCATTTCTTGAGGAGGTCATGGATTCATAGGACCATACACTTAGAGGTGGAAGAGACCACCAGGCCACCAGGTCAGCTGTCACTCTGAAGAGGAGAAAGCTGAGGACTTCCTGATGTCTACTGGAAGGGAGACAGTTTGCTGGGAGAATGCAGCCTGAACTCTCTGCTGCTTCCAACCGGTGCTGAAGACAGGATCACAGGCAAGCAGATCTCTTCCCTGACGCTGGTTTCCTTGTATGATCCTGGGCTCCCAGAACCCAAAGATCACATCTGATTTATCTCTGCAGCTGCCCCAGCACCAGGCGTCCTCCTCCTGGAGCAAGTCCTGAAAGATGCTGATGGAAACGACAGATAATCATTCATGCGAACTCTTGCCTGAATAGAGTCTTAGGTCCTGGGAGCTGGGTGGTCCTATGGTGCTGGGAGGAAGGAGCTATCATCCCCATTTTACAAGTGAGGTAACAGATAGCAAGTGACAGAAGCAGAATTCGAACCCAGATCTTCAGAATCTATGTCCCTGCTCTTCCCATAAGACTATTGACATAGGTGTTTTATTAGTGGAGGTGGAGTGCTGGCAAGCATTTAACAGCTGGATTTCCAAAAGGTAGGACACACTTTGAAGCTTCATCTCATTATGACCATTTTGGCCATCACTTCCTTAAGTCTAGACAATCAACAAAATAATATATCAAGCCCAGATTTGGAGTATTTACTTATTTCTGAGCTGTCAATGCCCAAATGGAAAATTTAACAACTGGCTCTCAGAGCCTGGTGCTTCCTGGCTCCAGCACAGCCTTGTTTGGAAAGGACCCGAGAGAGAGCCTTATGGAGGCCAATGAACCATCTCACTGAGGAAGAGCTGAAGTCCCAGCTGGTCCAGACGCCAAGTCTGTTACCTCCCAGGCTGGCAGTGTTCTCTCTCTCTCAGGCTGTGGTGCATCCATCCATCACTCAGCTTGTCATCAGATCTCTGAATGCTCTGAGACATTAAATACGGCACATTTAATGGTACTGTGATAGACGGTTAAAAATAATAATTAGCTAACTCAAAGATGTCACACTGCCTTTGCCTAATCGTGTGGTGAGGAGGCATCGGCCCCTCCCTCAGGCACTCTGGGAGTCTTGGAGTCAAGAAAGCCCCAGACTGATGAGTTGCAATGGACCTCAAAGTAGACAGAGATGAGCCAATGAGGACAGAGTCCTGCTCTGCCCTAGTACCCCCCACCCAGGAGGTCCCTGCTTTGAGGCAGGGGGAGCTTGGAGGGGGAGGGACAGCCCTCCAGTTTCTAGAGAGGTGATATCTGAGGTGGGAAAGAGGGAAGGTACACTGATGGCTACCTTTCCTCATCCTCCTGGGGCATTGTGGGTAAAAGTGGACCAACTGCTTGGGGTGGGTATTGGGGACATTCACTACCCAGGCTTGGAGCCAGTGGGGGAGCAGAGAAAAGTCAGGCAGTAGGGAGGATGGGGTGTTGGCCTTGTGTCTCTATTACCCAAGAGGAAATCTCTAGGAGAAAGCCAATGGAAAAGCTCCTGAATTCTATCACTTGTCATGAGACATTGGAGTTTTGGGGGTTTTTTAAAGTAAGGATTGACAGTAGATTGTATCTGTTGCCTTTGCCAGGGAGAGTTCTAGGATGCCTCCTGGTCAATCAAGCAATGAATAATTAAACAAAAAACATTTATTAAGCACCTACTGTATGTCAGGTACTATAATAGGTCCCAGGGATACAAAGACAGAAAAAACTTCCCAACAATTACCAATCTTGAGGAGCTTGTGCTGTAATGGGAGAGACCATCTGCCCATATGTAGGTAAACACAAAGTGCTGTTGGAAGAGGCAGCCTGAGGATGGGGGTCAAGGTGAGAAGGACTAGGAGCCTGAGGGGACAGAGCCAGGACATGGAGTCTGATGCTGAAAGAATTACCCAAAGTCCCCTCTAGGATGGCTGGATTGTAGAGCATGGAGTGGCGTGGGGGGAGAAGGAGAGGAAGGAGAGGGGCCTGAAATGAACTTCCTCCCCCGCCCCCTTTCAAATCTCCAGGTTCCATCTGAGCGCAGCTCAAACTCTGCTTTCTATCATTATTTATAGACCTGGCATAGACTTATCAATGGTGGCCTTTTAGTTTGGCCCCAGACAACCGGAAGCATCTGGAGGGTGGGCAATGGTGTTTCTTTTCTATCTTGGCATCCCCAGAGCCTAGAACAATGTTTTGCAGAGGCCTCCAATACTAGTAAGCAAGGCAGCAAGCACTTACTGAGTGTCAGAGGTGTGTGAGGCATTCAGGAGAACAAGCACCTCCAGGGGGAGGGTTGCTCATCCACCTCTGGTGTCCACCTGCCACCCAACTCTCACCTGTGCCTCCAGGAAGCTGGAGTATGAGCAGCAGCCACACCTCAGGAGACTGTTCTGGCTAAACCAGGTTGAAGGGAACCAATGGACCTTCAACTTGTTGGTGAGTTGGGGGGCTGTCTACTCCAAGCATGTGAAGGCTTCCCCCAATGGGATAGGCAGATGAGAACAATTTGTTCCAATGACCACAAAGGAGGCTGAAGCAGGCACTGTGGAGTTTTTGGTTAGACATCAAAGATGCCACGGTCACCCACTGCATGCTGACACATCTCCAGTCATCCTGACTTTGGTCCTGCCACTGGATTTCCACGACTCAGGGAGAGAGAGTGAGGCTGAGGATTTAGCACAGCTCTGCTTGAGTCAAGTGATGTCATGGGTCCTCTTGGAAAAGGAAGAGAAAACAATCACAAGGGTCAGGCACCATTCTAAGAGCTGGAAGTAAAATACAAGCAAAAAGACAGACCCTGACCTCAGGGAGCTTTTATTCCAATGGTGAAAGACAGTAGAGAAATGGAGCTGTAGGGGAAGGCAATGAAGTCCAGAGTCAGACACACAGCTGGGAAGAGAATGACTGTGGGGTGGCCCGGAGCCCTCCTTAAATAGAAGGGCTAGGAAAGAGCCCCCAGGGGAGAAAACTCCCAGAATGGACGGGAGATGTTCTAGGGAAGAAGACCCTAGGGACCGAAGGAGCAATGTTTATGAAATGTACTGGAATCCAATGGATCTGCCTGACAGCCTTGGGATGGGGAGGATGTCCGTGGTCCTGTTTAGCATGCAAGGTCCCAGCACAGCACTTTTCAGTTAGAAACAGTTTTTGGATTTAGTGACACACTTCAGATTTCACTGTTCAGGACTGTGTGTGCATGAGTGTGTGTGGGGGGGGGCAGTAGCAGAGGGTAGAATCCAGTAATTCTCATTGTTTCCAGATATTTGTGAACACCTCCAACTGAGATTAGGATCAGGCACACCTAGGTCTCTGCCCTGGAGGTTCTTTTTAAAAGCTTTTTGTTCAAGGAGGTCCAAAACTGAAAAGTAAAGTGCCATTTATACCAACGTATTCTTGATAACATCTTTCAGTTAGAACAAAGAACTGGAGACAAAGTGGATGACTATTGATTAAAGAGGCCAAACTGTGGTAGGGAAATGTAATGGTGCCTTATTGTGCTGTAAGAAAAGACAGATAAGAGGAATTCAGAGAAGCATGGGAAGAGCTGTATGAACTGATGCAGAGGAAAGAAAGTGGAACCAAGAAAAAAGTACAAAATGGCGGCACTGATAAAAATGACGGCAATCCTCAAAGACAGCCAGCTGCAGCTTAGTCGCAGCCTGGGTTTCCAAGAACAGGTAATGACAAGCATGTTCCTGCTCTTCGGCAGTCAGATGGTTCAGTGCAGGGCCTGGAGTCAGGAGGACCTGAATTCAAATCTAGCCTCAGACCATTGCTAGTTGTGTGACCCTGGGCCTGTTTACCTCAGTTTCTTCATTTTTTAAATGAGGAGAAGGAAATGACAAACCACTTTAGTACCTTTGTCAAGAAAATCCTTAATGGGGCCACAAAGAGTTGGACAAGTCTAAAACAACTAAACAACAACTCTTGGTGAAGAATTTGGAGCACATGGGGATGGAATGTGGCCCCTGTTGTCAATGAACTTAACTCCCAGCATGAGGCCAGGTGGCAGAAGAGGCCAGAACATGGTCGGTCTTTGGCAGCCTTTGGTGAGGCAGGGTTCTAGGTCCTGGGGCAGAATAGGCACCTCCCTGCCTTCCTTCTGTGGTTAGCTTGGTTTTCTTAGATTAGGGGAGGGGTGGGGGGACTTAGCCCTGAGCTGGACTGGAAATGATGGCCAGACCTCAGTAGTGGGAATCCTCTCCTGGTGGCTCCAGGTTGGTTGCCATGCAACACAAGCAGCCATAGAATTGGAAAGGCCCTCAGAGGTCATCCAATCCCCTCCACCGCATCTCCAGTGGTTTCCAGAGGCTCCCATTCTCTGTTTGCATACTCCTATGGTGGACAAAACAAGCTGAAATCTTACAAAGAAAGATGTGGTTTTGTTAGCCCAGCTGACCGTCAGGAGGAGAATTGAGGAAGTCAAAGGAGTCTTTATGGCCCTCCGTTCTACTGCCCTTGGGGGAGAGGTTACCAAGAATACTGTAGGGAGAGAAAAGAAAAGTGTCATGTTGTAGCCTGGGCTGGCCCTGAGAACAAATTGGAAGGTGGCCTTTAGGCTCATCCCTCCCTGTCAGCCCCTGGCTGCTCAGAGTCCCCCAGATGAGATCTAATGTGGCCTTGCCCCAAATTCCAAACTTTCCTCCCTTCCTTGTCCAAATTCACTGGTCCTTTCTCTGAATGCCTCTTTGACAGGGGGTATCCGATTAATCTAATCAGCTCCACTGAGTCAAGGTGCCAGCAGGAGTATATATAGAGAGAGGCTAGTTGGACAGCCTTCTGGAGACAGTGTCTTATAGTAAACATACAACTTTCAGTGTTAAGAAGTTCAAAGCTGGTGCAGGCTCTCTGAAGACATCTTTTCCAGGAGGTGGGTAGCATGGCCTTTCAGTGCCCTCCTAACTGCACCAGATGGGGACTGTCTGGGAGTCGGGGTCAACCATGAGCATTTGTCCTGGAGTTTATAATCTCATTTCAGAAGTTGACCTTATTCCAACCAAACCTATAGAGTTCTCAGTTAGTGAGCTCCCATGGAGGTCCTACTGGGTGCTGTTTCACCCCAATGTGCTGTCAGACTAACCCTTCCCAGAGCACAGTGCCTGGCAAATAGGTTTCTACTGAATGTTTGTTGATTGATTATTGATTGGGTGGTATCCACTGCTATTGGCAAACTTCCTGGCCACCCCAGCTGCTAGAGCATTCCACACTCCCAGCTACTGTACATATCTCCTCTACAACTACTTCTTCACAGTCTGCCTCCCTTTAGAAGGGCCAGGAGGGCCAGGACTACATTTTTGCTTTTCTTGAATTCCCATGGTCCGTCACAGCACCTAGCACATGGTAAGCATTTCTCAATAAATGCTTGTTGACTGACTGACTAATTGATGGAATGATTGGGACAGACCGGACTGAACCCTGGCCAGTCCCAGGGAGATACAGGTGGCCGGGGGCACAGTGGATGGAACACCAAGCCTGGAGCCAGGAAGTCCTCAGTTCAATCCGGTCGCACTTCCTAGCCATGTGGCCTTGGACAGATCATTGCATCTATTTGCCTCAGAATGTTCATCTACAAAATGGAGGTAATAATAGCATCAGCCTCAAAGGATGGCTGTGGATCCAAAGAGACAATATTTATAAAGTGCATATGGGGCCTGGCACACAGTAGGTGCTCAATTAATGTTTATTCCCTCCCCTTCCTCCCTTTCCAAGGGAGGGGAGACCAGCTGCTTTACAGCTTGAGGAGCCTTGGACCAGAAGTGAAAGGACAAAGTTGGTTTTTCTTGGGGGGTTGTTGTTTATTTGTTTTGTTCCCCGCCCCCTTGGCTTCCATTAGGGCTGAGGACCTAAGAAATGATGCTCCTTGAAGACTTCAATAAAACCTCATGGCCCTCAAGGCTGAACCCTCTCTGAGCCTGAAGTGGTGCGTAGAGCTCATGAGAGAGATACAGAGACAGAGAAATAGAGACAGAATGACAGACACTGAGAAAGGCAGAGACAGAGGCAGAAAGACAGTCAGACAGACACTGAGAAACAGAGAGAGAGACAGAGAGAGAGAGTGAGAGAGAGACAGAAACAGAGACAGAGAGAGACAGAGAGATAGAGACAGAACGACAGGCACTGAGAAAGGCAGAGACAGAAAGACGGAGACAGAGAGAGTGAGAGACAGACAGAGACAGAGAAACAGAGAGACGGAGAGAGACAGAGAGAGAGAGAGAATGAGAGAAAGAGACAGAGAAACAGAGACAGACAGAGAGAGACAGAGACAGAACGACAGGCACTGAGAAAGGCAGAGACACAGACAGAAAGACAGTCAGACAGACACTGAGAAACAGAGAGAGAGAGACAGAGAGAGAGAGTGAGAGAGAGACAGAGAAACAGAGACAGACAGAGAGAGACAGAGACAGAGAGACAGAGACAGAACGACAGGCACTGAGAAAGGCAGAGACAGAGACAGAAAGACAGAGACAGAGAGACAGTGAGAGAGACAGACAGAGACAGAGAAATGGAGAGAGAGAGACAGAGAGAGAGAGAGTGAGAGGGAGAGGCAGACAGAGACAGAGAGACAGAGAGACAGAGAGAGAGAGAGTGAGAGGGAGAGGCAGACAGAGACAGAGAGACAGAGAGACAGAGAGAGAGAGAGAGAGAGGGAGAGGCAGACAGAGACAGAGAGAGAGAGAGAGAGAGAGAGAGAGAACGCGCAGTGCTCTGTGCATGTACAAAACTCCTGAATGAAGCCTGTGAGCCAGGGGGCCATATTTAATCCCCTATTTGTTTTTGAGGTTTTGAAGCCCCCAAGCGAAGCCTGGCAAGTCTGCTATTTCAGTTTGTGGGCAGATTTGGCTCTTAATAGAACAAATATGTAAAGAAAGTCATTAAATTTGTCTCCAAAGGAGAAGTCACACAAAGAAAATGATTGGAAAACTCTCTGCTGGTCACCTCCAGGGCAGCTGGAAAAAAGCCCATCTGGGTGCCCTTGTGGGGACAATGAATAAGTTCTTTAAGTTGGCAGGAACCTCTTACAGAAGTTCACGATTAGGTTTCCATCCTGAAAGAACAAATGGTTTCTTGCAGCCCCTTCCCCACATTTAGGTGCAGAAGAGGCAAAGGAGAAACAGCTGTGCCTTGTTTGGAGGGAGGGATGCTCTGGTGGGCTGATTGCTCTTCTTACTAAGGATGACCTCTGAGGTTCCTTCCAGCTCCCCATGAAACTCAGTTGTGAGTGACAGAGTGGAGGGAGCCCTGCGCCTACATGGCCTGAGGCTCAAGACCCAGCTCCAGCCTTGGCTAGCTGAGTCACTGTAAATAAGGGGAGTGTCATCACAGCACTGATAATCCCTCCCAAGGCTGCCAGGAGGAAAGACCCATGCCCAGAAAAGCCCAGCAGAACTAGGAGGGCTCACTGGTGTACTTCCTCATGTCTCCACTAAAGAGGGGAGATGACCCTGGGTGCTCAGATAATGCACCAGAGGGGCTTTTCAAGTCTGCAAAAGTGGGCCCAGGGATGGGCTTGTCTTAGGGAGCCTGGCCTGGCCAAGCACGGAGCAAGTGACTCCTCATGAGAAACTCTGCTAGCAATTACCGGAAGCTGGGGCTGTGTTGAGAGGGAGCAATACTTCCAGGAAAAAGGAGTGGCCAGTCCTGATCTCTCTGCCCTGGTCAGATCCCATGGGAAGGATTGCATTCAGTTCTGGGAACCACTGATAAGCTGGAAAGAGCCTAAAGAGGGCAACCAGGAGATTGAGTAGACTCCGTGCCATGGGAGGGTGGGAATGTTGAGTCTGGAGAAGACTGAGGGAGCATACAACAGTGGTGTCTGTGGATATGTGGAAGAAGGATTGGACTTTTCTGCTTGGCCCCAGAGGGAACAGCTAGGAGTAAAAAGGAGAAGTTATAGGAAAGCAACTTCAGGCTTAATCCAAACATAATGGGATGTTCCTGGGAGGCCAACTGTCCAAAGCATAGGAGCTCACACTTATCACACAAGGTAGCTAGACACCTCTTCACTCTCTGGGCTAACTAGATCACTCCAGCCTGTTCTCTAATGCACAGGTCCAGCCTCCCAGAAAAGGACTGCCACCAAACAGCTGAACTTTTTCAGGTATTCATATGTTAAAGCAAGTCAGGGATAATAACAGCATCGCCATCCATCCATAAGCCTGGATTCCACTTTCCCTATAATGCCTCCAATATCTATGGGAGATAGTGGTCCAACAGCTATAGAAGTCTGCCAAGGAGACAGACTGCTTGTATGTTTGGGACCACTCACAACTCTGCAAATGTGAACTTTAGTGTCTTCTGGTCTCAGGAACTTTCCATAAAAGTTCCTTGATGATTATAGCTCCTGTGTTGAGCAGATGTCTTTACTGCTGCATTGATCCAAGCTGTTCTTAACGAATGCCTTACTGGGCACGAGGACTCAGTCAAACTAGTTGACCACAGCTTGATAGATGATTTCTCTGCTTCTTTGCTTCCAAACTTTCTCTGCTTACCTAGGTTTTCTCCTCCCCAACAGCAAGTGTAGCATCCATCATTTCTCGCTTCAAACATACCTGATGCAGGTCTGAAATCTGTCCTTCACGTCTCTCTCTCTTCCCTTTTATTTCTGGGCTTAGTCTCAGACTCCTCTCTGTGGATGATCCAACCTTAGCCTGTTGTGAGTAACCAGGTTTTTATCTTCTGTCTATAATCATAGGAATCATATTTGTCCCATAATCAGAAAGCAGCTCTGGTGTTCATATTGATCCAATATGCTACAGTTTGCCATATATAGAATAGATATCAGTTGTCTCAGTCCTGTGAATCAGAGTAAAGGTTTTTTTAGAACTCTTGAGCAGATTTGACTTAACAACAAAGTGCTGCCTAGGAGAAGGCAGCACTTTGGCCTTACATAAGTCAGGGACAATTAGAGCTGCCCCAAAAGAGATGGACTTCCCCAAGAGGTGATGGCTTGTGCCACCTTGACCTTCTCTGGGTAGCTGTTTGTCAAGGATGTTGGGAAGGTGGAGGGGTTGGGTACAGGTAGGACTAGATGGCTGCTTAGGTCTCTTCTCTTGTAGCTCTCAGATTCTATGATCTGACCCCTTAGGCATTTACTGTGTAACCCTGGGTGAGTTGTACCTCTCTCAGCCTTGGCCTTCTCATCTGTAAAATGGGGATAGCAATAGCTTTTTATCTCTTAACATGTTTCAAATACTTGGCAAACCATAAAGTGCTGCATTCATGTTAGTCATTGCTATGACTGTGCTGACAGCACCTCATGAAATAATGTGTTAGGGAAAAGTCAAGGTTCCATCTCCCTTGAAGAGTATGGTGCCCCACAACCTCCAAGCTCCCTTCTCACACTAACATTCTCTGCTCTTCTAAAGATGAACTCAAAGCCATACAGGAAGCAGAGACTAGATTCCAACATGGCTCTTCTGCCCCCAAATCTGTTGTCCTTCTCCTTATGCCTCATTGCTTCTTTGGCCTTCTCTGTGAATGGTTGGGGATCACCAGATGGCCAGACCTGACCACTGTTTCTCAGGGACACTGCTCACTTGGCTGATCAGGAGAAAGCTTGCTCTGAACTGGCCACCGATGTTCCTGTAGCCCGGGGAACACTAGAGGGAATGAAAAGGATGCTGGGGGAATGTAAACTGGGCTCCTGTGGACCACTTTGTCAGGCTGGGGAGAGCTCAGAGCCTCCAAATAGGGGCAAACTTGGAGGAGGTTCCAAGAGGCGAGTTTAGCCAAGGGGCACACTTTCTGCCCTGGTATCAGTGGCAGGGGACTGAAGGGGTGAGGGTCTCCACTGCCAAGCCCCATCAGAGGTGGCTTGATTGTCCTTCATCCTACAGGGGGCACCAAGGGCTTGGAGGATGCTCTAAGCCTGACTTGAGCTCTGGTCCTGTGGAGTGGGACCAGGCTGCAGCAGCTAGACCTAGATCAGGTCTAGGCTAAAGGCCCATGGGCAGCATCCCCTTGGGGTTTCTTAGATAGGACTAAGAGAGAGAGTCAAAGTTCACTGGGCTCTGGTCTGCCAACCCCTTCCTCTACTGTCAGTGAGGGAGCAGGACAGGGAAAGGAGGCAGCAATGTCCTGCCAAGCTCTCTGGTGACCCAAGGAGTGCCTCAGAACCTTCCAGCAGCCCCTGAGGGTAGCCTAGTTTCCTTTGATCTACTGGGTTCATGTCCTGTTATGGGAAGTAGAGGAGAGGAAATGAGGACAGGAGGAAAGAGAGAAAGTAAGGAAGAGGAAGAGGGGGGGAAAGGAGAGGAAGAGGGAAAGGACAGCAAGGACAACACATGAAAAGACTAGGAGAGAAGAGAACGGGACGGGATAGGAATAAGGGAAGAACAGAAATCGGGAGAAGAGAAGTGGGGAGAAGGATGAGAACAGAGCAGAACTGCAGACTAGAGTGAGTGGGAGAAGAGGAGGATGAAGAGATGGAGAGAAGAGGCCAGGAAAGAATGGGATAAGGGAAGGAAAGGGAAGTGAGAAGAGATGCTAGCCTTGGAGATGGGAGGGGACCCTCGATAACAATACAAAGGTCAAAAAAGAAAGAGAGAGCCTGGGCTGATGGATGCCATGCCTTTTCTTTCTAAGGAGAAGGTATCCTTCCCCCAGTGCACCGCTGGAGACTGGTCTTCTCTAGGCTAAACCCTGTGCTCAGATGGGAGAAAGCAGGCTCTTTCTGATCCTCCAATAATGGCAGCTCCCCTCCGATCTGGGCTAGCCCAGACAAAGGTTCACACAGGGATGGCTTGGATGAGCTGATACTTACAAGCCTCCTGTCAACCGGCTCCTGGCACAGCCTGAAAGAGTGGGCAGCAAGCACTCTTGTAAAAAGAAGTTCAAAGCCCTGGTTTGAGTTTCATCTCTGCTCACTTCCCCTCCTCTCCCCTCCCTCCATTTCATTCCTTTTCTCCCTTCCCTTCGCATCTTATGAATGACAGATTCTTTGGAAACTTTGATGGATCTGCTGTGTCCTGGAGGAGGACATTCCCTCCAGTGATGCCAAGTTCCAACCCACCTGTGCATGCCCATCCTGTGTAACTTTTGTCCATGTCTTGCCTTTAATCCCTCACAGGTGTTCTTCCCACAGTGCTGGAGCTGGAAGAGCAGCTGTGCTGCCCAGTGGTTGCTCCTAGTTCTTGCTACATGACCCAGACTCAGCTTCCTTTCAACTCATATGATGGATGACACCAGTAGTGAACATTTTTCTCAGTCACTCATTTGATGTGACGCTGACTTTTTGATCTGGTGCTGAATTTTGTCCATGTTACATCCTTGGCATCTCTTTCATTTGTCCCCTTTTTTCCACTCACATGGGGCCTCATCAACTCTCCCCAGAACTAGGACCATCGGTCTTCTAATTAGTCTCTCTGCCTCAATGTACCACCTCTCCTCCCACTGCATTCCATCCTCCAGTCAACCTGCCAAAGAGATTTTCCTAAAGCATAGTTTTGACTTTGTCACTCTTCTACTCAGTAAACACCAGTGAGTCCCTATCCCCTCCAGGATCAAACATAAATCCTTCTGCTTGGCACTTAAAGCTCTTTAGTTGACCCCTTCCTACTTTGCCAGTCTTAGACATTCCTTCTCTTCAACAATTTCAGCCTGAACATAGAGGGTACTTAACAAATATTTGTTGAATTGAGTTCTGATACAGAATGTTACATCTCCCACCCTTGAGTGTTTGCCTTGACTATCCCTAGGTCTGGGACACTCCTCCTCTGGCCCTTTAAAGCCGGGCACCTTGAAGACTTTCCCAGGTCTTCTAGGTGTTAGTTCTCTCCACCCCAATTCATATTTACTTTTTTTTTGTTTCTCTGTGTATATGAGCCTCCAGTACACCTGCATATTTTCCTCCTGTAAAATGTAGGCACCTTGAGGAGTTTTATCCTTGTATCCCAAGCACCCTACCATTGCCTGACATATAGTAGGTGCTCTGCTCCTGCTTGTTGAGCTGGTCTAGATCAGAAGCTCCCAGAATTCCCCCAAGTTGTTTTGTTTGAACACACCAACATCATGACTCTTCCTATATGACATTCTCTAGCTAGTAGGTGTTTCTTGGGCTTGTCTGTAAGCTTTGGTTTTTATATTGAGGTGTGTGTGTGTGTGTGTGTGTGTGTGTGTGTGTGTGTGTGTGTGTGTGTGTGTGTGTGTTGGATAGAGCCCACAAATGGCTGATCTGTCTAAGAATTCCATACAAGTCATAACTGTCAAGGGGGAAAAAATCTGACAAGAACCCCTTCTGCTTCCCTTCCAACCTCCCTTGGATCTTCTCCCCTCCAAGGGCTTGTAGATGGGACAGATGTTTGTGTACTCTAGGACTGATGTTTAACTTCACCTCTTTTTCTCCCTCTCCCTGCCCCTCTTCCTCCCTTCAATAGAGGGACAAAATTGAAAGCTTCTTCCCCGGGGATGTTGACCTGGTTCTGGGGTGGAGGGAGCAGGGAGGCAAAAGTCTCAGGAAGGGAAATGACAATACTTCCCAGGATTCAAAATGAATTTTAAGGTTAGTGACACCCTCCAGCTCAGTGTCTCATCTGGGCAGCCCTGAATCACAGGGGCCAAGGGCTATGGTGGCAGATGGCCAGTGGTAAGCGATGGAGGGGAAGTAGAAAGTAGGAGGAATTAGCTGCATCTATCTGTGGGCCAGGAGATGTCCAAACTCACCAGGAGTTCTGAGCACAATTTGCAAGATGAGAAATTTTTTCTATTTTTTTAAACAAAATTTATTGAATTATGTTTCCTTGTTTCTTAGAGTACTTACGATTTTCCAGGAGGAGCAACAGGGTGTAATTTTTTTTTGTCTTCTTGGGCCTCCCTGTCATTAGATGAAGGAAATATTGGGAAGGATAAATAAAGTGATTGTGACCCTTGCACAGCCTAGCCCCTTCCCCCAGGTAGTCTAGGCTTACATAGACTCAAGTGTAGATTACAGGTTCTTCACATTCTGTATATGTCACAGTGTATAATATGGATATTGAGTAAGGGACAGTCTTTTATTTCCACCAGCACAGAAACCAAATAAACTCACAAAAGCCCACAGCTTCACTCGGAAATATAAAACATTTAGAGTCCACTGCACTCATTAGATGTCCCTCTAAAAGGTAAGAACATGTTGCAGGACTGTCTAACAAATATTTCCAATTTACATTGTATCTTCACTGTCTGAGCAGCTCACAGCCAGACTGGGGAGGGAGGGAAAGATCCACATCTCTTTGTCCTTCATGGTGGGACTTTAGTTTTTCCTCATCAGTAGCATACTGTCTTTTGCTTTATTTCCCCCTGAGAAGTATGTCACATATATAGCTCAAGAACATTCCTCATGATGTCACAGAGACTGAAAACGTTGATCTTGAATCCAGTGGTTGAAGGTGATAGCTACAAATATCTTGGTCTCCTCTAGGTAAGATGTATCAAATGTGAAGATCTCAAGGAAAAGCTCTGGATGCATGTTAAGAGACTCCTTCGCATCCTGAAATCAAAACTGAATGGGAAAGATACATTAAGTACAATTGACACATACATAATCTTTGGAATTATAAAAAGGGACCATAACAAATTCAAAAAGTAGTCTAATAAAATCTCTGACATTATTTTTAAAAAATAGAGGTAGGGCCAATAATTCTATAGAAGGATGGACCCTTCCTTGTGTCATTTGTTGTTGTTTTGGTGTGTGTGTGGCGGGGGGGGGGGGGGGGGGGGGGGTTCCTTTAGCATTCAAATAGTAGTTGGCATACAATATGCATTTAATAAATGTTTGTTGACTTGATTTGAATTAACTCCAAAAGGAAGAAGATTGCTAGAGATTTCTAAAGCTTAGGGTAAGCAGGTTAAAAACTTGCAAAAATACTTCAGGAACAAACAGACATCCTTCCAACGAGCAAGTCAAGACTGAGAACAATAGGGACACAACACTGAATTTGCCCCAAGTAGCTGAAAGTGGCTTGTTTCCAGATGGAGTCTATGAAGTGATTACAGCCCAATGGCAGAATTAAAAGGTCCTCTCTAGGCAACATCTGTATGAACTTAGCCCACAACATGTGGACAGAGTGCCCCCAAAATGGCTGAATCGTGAAGATTTGTTTGTGGAAAGAGAAGGGTTTATGGTGGCAATTTAGGACCAGAAACCTCAGAAGGATTATCCTTAAGGAGCCTGGACCTCTGGATCAATGGAGGTTAGACCAGGAAGTGGTGGAGACTGTAGGTCATAAAAGTTTTAGCACCTACCAAGAATACCTAGTAATACACGAGCTGTTGGCTATAATTATGCATCGGGAAGGAGTTTGCTGTCTTTCATGGGCTGGCACATAATAAACACAGACATCAGAGTATCCTGGAGAACTCAACCAATGGATTCTACCAGTTCCTGACAATTATCACAAATTAAACCTTCCTCACCTGCATGTGACATTGACTCATAAAAACTTAAGAACAATGTTATTCATAGATATTGCCATCCCAAATAGGAATAATTTCCAAGTTGTATGGGAAAAAACCCCACCGAACTTGAAACACATGGAAGCCAAGCCAAGGAGGTCCAAGTCCTGTGGAAATGGGATGAGGTTCATGGCATCCCTGTTGTCTCTTCTGCTTCACTGTCATACACAAAATATTTTCACTGAGCAGAGGGAGGATGCGCTAGTTTCCTCTTACTCTTACTGGAGAAAGCTGGATCATCAGCTGCTTGTCCTAATAGGCTTAAAACTTAGCCCAGTTCCTTGCGCACAGTGCTAATAAATGCTTGTTGTTTGGTTAATGAATTACAAAAAGTATTTCTTTTGACCTTTGGAATAGATCATGAAATAGTAAATAAAAAAAAAAGAGGATAGTGAGGATCCACCACCACCATTTCCATCTGAATCACATAGAAAAAGGCACAAAGAATAAAAAAATAATGTTAATGATAATGATAACACAAGTTTTAGTAGCTAGGTAGCACAATGGACAGCTCTGCACCTGAAGTCAGGAAGACCTGAATTCAAATTCCTCCTCAGACACCTTCTAGCTGTGTGACCCTGGACAGATCACTACATCTTTTTTCAGTCTCAGTTTCCTTATTAGAATGGAAGTAAAAATAGCACCTACCTCCTCATAGAGTTATTGTGAGGATCAAACAAGACAATGTAAGTAAAGTGCCTTATAAATATTGTTGTTGCTGTCCTTATTATTATTTTACCACCACCACCACTATTATCACTGTTGCTGCTACTGCTACTACTGCTGCTACTACTACTTCCACTACTGCTACTACTTCTACTACTACTACTACTACTTCTGCTACTACTACTGCTACTGCTACTACTACTTCTAATACTACTACTACTATTACTCCTTCTACTTCTACTACTACTACTGCTACTGCTACTACTACTGCTACTGCTGCTACTACTACTGCTGCTGCTGCTGCTGCTGCTGCTGCTGCTGCTATTACCACTACTCACATTTGCATTAAAATCTAAAGTTTTCAAAGGACCTGTCCTGTTAGACAACACACAGATCATCACCTCCATCTTACAGATGAGGGCACTGAGCCTCATGGAGACAAGCTGACTTGCCCAGGGTCTCACAGATGGTCACTGTGGGAGCCGAGATTTCAACCCTAGGTCCTTAGATTTCAAACTCAGAACTTGTGACTTCTCTGGCATCTCTGATTTCTGACCTGTGTAGTTATCCCCTAAGTCCCCACTTTGTCCTACATTTCAGACTGTCCTGGAAGAAAACCAGGAAGTGGGCGGGTTTGCGTGAGGTCCTCATGTTCTGTCTTTGTCAAGTCAGGAAGTGTACCCCCATCCCCCATCCCCTAACCCCCAGGATGACAGGAAGTTGGCCTGTCTGGTAAAGCAGTCAGCCTGGCTCTGTGGGCCCCATTAGAAGAAAAACATCAGTGGAATTGTGAAATCTTAGAGATGGAAGGAACCTGGAGACCATCTAATGCAGGCAAGTCATTCACAGTAGGAATCCCTTTAAGATTATCCTAGATTGTCCAGGCACAAGTTGGACATCCCCAGGGATGAGGCTATCAACACATACACACTCACACACACACTTATGGTGGGGGTGGAGCAGCAGGGAAGCTGTCTTATTGATGGGAGGGACCAGCAAAAGGGGAAATAGCTTTCAACCAAGGACAGCATATTTCCTGGTCCCATCCTCTGCTCCTCTGGGCTCTCCTGCTTACACTGTTTGCTTACACTGCAAGAGAAGGGAGACATCACCATAAATACTGAGGCATTGAAAGTAGACCCGCTCAGGTGTCCTCAGAACTGAGCTATCTTAGTGCAACCTGGGCCCTCCAGTTGGACTGATCACAGAGAGGTGGAAACAATGAGAAACCTCCCATTATGTGCAGATTAGCCTGTTCAGCGTCCCTGCCTCAAGTGTCTCCCTATCCCAGTCTGTACTCCGCTTAGAAGCCAAATGTGTGAGGTTAACCACCTCACCCTCTCCCCCCTCACTTCAAAGTATTCTTTTCATTTCTGAATCCCTATATCGCACCCCCCTCCCCAGCCCAAGTATATCTATTTACTTCACTTCTAACCCAAGCTATTTGTAGCATTTTTAAGTCTGGAAAAACCTAGTACTATGCGGCAATTATTAGGACCAGAGCTGTAACTGTGATATAGTCAACTTGAAGAGTAGCCTGTTTGGAAGGGAATGAGGAATACAGCTATATAGATCTTTATAGGCATTTGTAATCAAGCATCACTACAGACCAAGATCACCTAAGTTGAAGGCGCTCATGGGGGAGATGTCAAGAATGTCTTCATCGAGAAGGTGTCCTGTGTCCCTCTACCTGGTGAATGGGTGTGGCCTCTGGCTATATCTTTCAAATTCTCTGCCTAGGACAGGCTGGCGCTCCCAATCCAGGGCAGGGGAAGGTCCGGGTCATCTGAAGCATGAGCACCGTGAACTGAGTTCAGTGAGGTGGGAGAATTCTCTCTCCCTTCAGAGAGAACTTAAGGTTTAATCTGTTCTATTTGCCCTTTTCAGTTCTTGGTGCAGAGAGAGTCTCCAGGGACTGATGTTGTGTAAGAGGGGATCATGCCCCCAGGGGTTAGGGAGGGGGTGTTTATGTGTTGGTTTTTGCTCTACTTTGGAAGTAAATATTCTTTTGTAAAAGCTCATCTGACTGTTAAGTACTTAAATGGAATGGGGTACTAGGGATTGCCTAAAATTGAGGGGCACCATCAGTGGGGACTCAAGGAAACAACAGAGACGATAGAAGCCTGAAAGAGGGACGAAATGTAACATGCCTGGCTTTCACACAGTGGGGCCAGTTACACGTGTACATTTATGCACATTTGCATGTATTTATTATTTATATGTGTGTAGATATGTTATATAATATGTTTATATGTCTGTATGCATGAATCACTCTAGCTAGTATTCAAAGAATCTAGAATTCCACACTGGGAGGTAGTATATGGTATACTGGGAACAAGGAAGAGTCTGAGGTTTGGATCCTATTTCTCGCTGTGCGACAGTGTTCTCATCTGTAAAGTAGGAATAAGAACACCGTTTGCAACCTTGCTCCTGGGGCTGTTGTGAGGGTCAGATAAGACTGTGTCTATAAGGTGCCCTGTTGGCCTTGACCTCAAGCTCTCCTTCACTATTCACTGTGTTTGGGGGGAAAGAGGGAATCTGGTTTCTTAATCGATTCTCATTTCATCTTCTTCTCGTTCAAGTGCACAAGATTGGCTGTGTCTGTGGAATGGTGTGCATGGCTCAGTATCAGGGTGAAAAGTGTTAGAGCCAGGAGCTGGACTGCCTCAGTTTCCTTTGCAAGTCTTGGGCCATTGGCCAAGGGCTGGAGAACGCCTTCCAGATGGGCACATCCCTTTAGGAGCAGGCTCAATCCAGTTCTGCTTGAGTTGCTGACAATCTTGTGCAATCTCTACCTCTTATTTCAACTGCCACAATTATTTGTCACCCCATTTGATTTGATTCTCCCCATCCTCAGAAAAATGCCTGGCTTACAATTCTTTAAATTCCAGAACAGTATTCGACTGTGTTGCAAAATTAAGGCTCCAAGACCCTTGTTAGGCTTCTAAATCAATTCTCTCCATGAGCCTGAGCTTCCCATGAGTACACTGTTCATTGTCTTTATTTCAGCAAGTACTCTGGGGCCATTGGTGCGTCAATAGCAAATCTTACAATTAACTGGAAAGGCAAATGATCACTCACACTTTGGAAATCTTGTTCACTCACATATTGAAGCCCCAACTAGAAATGGATAAAGCAGAATTCTCAGATTCCAAGATTTTAACACAAGAATAAAAGTGTTTCCCTGGCCAACTGCCAAGTTTCAAGTTGGTCAGGACCTTGGAGACCATCTTATACCCCACCCCCCCATTTTCCAGATGTCTATCTTAAGACCTTATTGCCCAAGGTCATGTGTGGTGTGAGCATCAGAGGGAGATTTGAGCCCAAATCCTCAAGCTCCAGAGCACCACACCACATTGCCCTCTCAGCCCTCTCATTTTACAGATGAAGAAACTCATGCTGGGAACTGACTTCCTCAAAGTCATCCAGGTAGTCAGTAAGAGAGGACAGACCTGAATCTAAGTGTTCTAAGAAAAGTCCAAACTCATGTGTAGATACTTGAACCACTTTCACTGAATTCATTTTACTGACTAGACACAGAGCTGTCCTTTTGTCAGTTGAGAGAACTGTGGGTACGGGGAATCTCTCTATCTTTCAAATGGCCCGTCTCTCTGTTTGTGACTACAGAAACCAGTTCCAGGGCACAGAGAGAAAGTGACCTGCTCGGCATCACCCAGTTCAGTTAAAAAAAAGGTTATATTATGCCAGTCACCAAAGAAGTGACTTATTCACTGCTGCTTTGTGGTGGATTTTTAGTTTGAGATCACTGTGGTTTTTTATTTTAGCATCACACAGATAGAGAGCTCTTGGCACTGGCCTCCCTCCATCCCCAATGTGGGCGCGCACCTAGTGCAGAGGGAGCTGAACCCAGGTTCCAGAGACCTGGGGCTGAATCTTGTCTCTGTTCTTGGTAGCTATGTGGCAATGGAGATATCACTCTCTGAGACACCTTAAAGGAGGCATAATGATACTAGGAAGAGACTCCTCCTTCACAGGATTACTGTTCAGACCTCCTCCAATGCTTTGCAAAGCCTAGCCTTGTCAATGGTGAGGAGTGGAGGCGGGGTGGAGGGGGTTGACCCTTTTGTGTATTATAAACCCCATAGAAGAAAGGAAATACACATTTATTAAGCACCTACTGTGTGTCCAGCAATGTGCTGAATGCTTTACAATGATTACATCTCGTGATATTATATACATACATACACCTATGAAATTAAGTATATGATTATATGAGATATAATTCTATACAATATACACACATAGCTCACACATGTTACATGTATATCTACATATACAACATGTCTATTTGCTAACCGCAAGTTGCCATATCCAAGTCAGCTGTTAGTGAGTCCTGAAGACATAGGCTTACGTCCCACATTACTTCCTTCTTCCCTTGAGTCTTGCTCCCTTAAGATTCCCCAAGCTTCCCAGCTGGTCTTAAACAATCACTCCTGGACACGCCCACTAAGACAGGTGAAGGAAAGCAGAATGAACCTGACTGACTCCTGGCCACGGGACGATACACAGGAGCGCCTGTTCAAAGCTCCCCTGGGGAGCAGGGACCCAGGGTGGGGACTGCTCCCGCACCACGGGAACGTGTGGCCCTCCCGTCTCCTTTGAACTCCTTCACCGATGACGGCTGAGAAATCCACCTATTGAAGGATGCCGCACCACAACGGTCACACTCTAACACTTTTTTTTTGGTGTTGGGAGAACACCAAAGCAGGGCCGATGCACTCCTGGAGCTCTACCTCTGAGTCCACGCGTCCCACTTTCCTCGCCTATACTAAGGGTTTGGAGCAGATGGCCTCAGCTCCCTCCCAGTACTGAAGGCATCCTCCGGTGCTCTCCCACCCCAAGTGGAAGCTCGTTCCCTGCCCATCATCCCCCAGGAGCAGCCTTTGCACGGAAGTTACCCGAAAACAAATCGATGAACAGGATTGGCTGCTTGACCACAGGCCCAGTGGCTGGAGAGAGGAGCTGGAATCAATGGGAGAACCTGCCCACGTTCAGCTCAGTCCTTGCCTTCTCCACCGAGCACAGACCAAGAGCACCCGTCGGGGTGAAGAGTAGGTTGCCAGTGAATTTCCAGTCAGGTTTCACCGGCGCATGGATCTGCTTGGGAGGTCCGCCATGGTGGGGCCGAGCCAGGCCCACAAAAGTGAGAGCCGCTGGGACGGTCTGACCGCTCCCTCGTAAGCTGCTTAATAGAGCCAGGAAAATACAGCTGTTGACTGGCAGGCTCGCTCAGGTGCCTCAATGAGGCATTCAGCAGCCCGACCGCATGTATGTATGTATTGGCAGCCAGGGAGCAGCCAGACACCGGGGCGAGCTAAGTTTGGACCACGGCACTGGGGTCTTGGCTTTCCTCCTTGCCTGGAATTCCCGGTTCCTGAAGCCGGTAGTCACGCCCCTCCTCCTAGCCTTTACGTGACTCGTGCTCTGCCAAAGCATTTCCTTACATTCTGTGGACGGTGATGCCAGCCAGGGAGGAAACTGCCCTCAGAGCCACGGCAGGAAACCTAGGAGTCGGCCAAGAAACATTTATGGGGTGTCCACAATGGGTCAAGTAGTGGGACGCAGGATGCAGAGAAAGACAGTCCAGGCCCTCAAGGAGCTGGAAGGGTCAGGTGGTTCAGCCTTGTCATTCGGAGGAAACCGAGGCTGGGAGAATAGATTGAGACGTCCCTGGGGGTAGGGCCTGAGCAAGAACCCGCCTTTGCAGCGGCGGCTGGACAATGACGCATCTCAGACAGGGAGCCTGGAGGCAGCAAGACTGGGGTTCAAAACCTTCCTCAGCCGCTTGCTAGCTGTGTCACCACTATCTGCCTCAGTTTCCTCAGCTGTAAAATAGTGATAGTAATAGCACCTACCTCCCAAATGAGTACTTACACATATATATGTATACGTATATATCTGAAAACCTTGCAGTGCTAGATAAAAACTAGTTCTTTACATAGCACACACACACACACACACACACACACACACACACACTCAACTCTAAGTCTGATGCTGACTTCACCAGTCATCCCCTCGTCCTTCCAAGAGCTTGTCTCAATGAGAGTGTCCTCCACATCCCTCCACTTAGGGGAGATTTTCCGCTCTCCCTCCAATACTCTGCTCACCTGCCCAAAGGACTCTTCTGAGCTGTGGTCTAAGTGAAAAGAACCCAGGAGCAGAAGCCTACCAGTCCTGGTCTTCCATTTGCCATTGGCTAAGTCACTTTGCTTCTCATCTCTCATCTCTTCAAACCCCTCTCCCCCTATCCCAGAAACCCTGGGAGACCTCATTACCACAAAGGACACTCACAGACACACCTGAGTGGGAAGAAAGGTGACAAGATGGTTTTCAGCTCCACAAGCATTTATGGAGCAGCTACTGTCTACCAGACATATGATGGGTGCTAGAGATACAAAGAAAAAGAACAAGTGTTCCCTGCCCTGTGGGAGCTTATGTCCTGCTGGAACATCTTATTGTTGGGAACGTAAATGATGAAAGCTGATGGAGATGTGGGGGTGGCTATTGTCATGTTGTCCTGCCCTCTTTTTTACCTTAAATGAAAACACCACTCAAGTCCAGGCTTGTTAAAAAAATTTTAGCCTCAGCATTTCCTCTGACAAATATCTTTTAATCAAGCTTGGGTCTACGTCTGCTTAAGGATCATGGCCTTGGCATTGGTCCTCCCCTTTCCACTCTCAGGCATCAAGTTCTGGCATCTTTTATGAATCTGGAAGGTGGGGCATTCCAGGTCTTCCAGAACCTGTCTCCCAAGGGACTTTTCATCCTTGGTCCACTGCCTCCTTGGACAAGACCCTACCAACAGCTGTTTTGGGGTCCTCTGAGAACTCTTTCTTCTGTATCTTTGGGGCCTGGGGATTAGGCAAATGTCAGCTTTTGCTTTGTATATTAACCTAACAGGGGCTGATAGTTCAGCTAGGGGAGGAGATGGTTAGTCTACTCTCAGGACCAAGATGCTTAATCATGGACTCTTCTGGATGACAAACTCTTCATAAATCAGAATCACCCTTATCTATCTGTCTGTGCCTTTAATATGTGCAGAACATTATGCTCGGAAGATGACGGAAGCACACAGACTCGATTGATATGGCTGGCCTAAGGCTCAGGGCAGAGGAAAACCTGTCTGTGTTTTCCCCTCAGCCTTCTTGTGGAATCGAGGAACCATTGCTTGATAGGGGGGAGAAAACTTAGAGAGCACTAAGGCCAATCCCACCAGTCCTAGCCCTATCCCTGGATGTCACAGAAAGGTGGGTCTCCAGTCATTGTAACCAGAATGGGCTCAGTCTCCTCTGCCCTCTGGAGTCCCTTGTCTGTCTCCTGCTCCCTCTCATGAAGCTAAGGAGCAGCTCACCCACTTCTTCAAATGCAACAACATCGTGCAGCCCCATTTGGAGGGTGATGTTCATGCCCCTGCCCAGGTACATGACTGGACATTCTACAGCCGCCTAATTCTCTGTGGGTCATCCTGCAGGTCATAGGGCAGCTGTTTCCCCACCTCCTCCTCTGGTTTGGTCAGAGCCACGTGCCAACAATTCTACAACTATCACTTTGTAACTCCGCCCAGCAGGGCTGCAGATTCATCTACCCATGGGTGAGGTTTGTGTATACAGTGGCACCAAGTCTGGAATCTCAAATGAGGCCTGTCTGGGTGTTTAAGTAGGACTGTCTGGGGCCTCTCCCCTGTCAAGGAAACCTCATCACATCCTGAGACAAGGTGGAAGCTCACAGACCTTCCCAGAATGAGGGAGAGCCCCACCTCCAAGAGGCTTGATATCAGAAGCATTCAGGTCATTACCTGGAGTCCCTCATCAGAGAGGTCAAAGGATTGCTGGCCAGCAGTGACCAAAAACTCATTGGCGGCCCCTAGAATTGCAGACAGCCAGCTCTGAATTCCCCCTCTGTGAGCTTTTCATTTAGACTCTCTAAGCCCCCACTAGCCCTGTATTCCATAAGCACCTCCTAGCCCAGCCCCCATTCCCACAGAAACAACCTCCCCTGGTGAAGACTCAATACTGAGCTTTCAGTTTTCCTCGAAGGTTTCACAAGAGATATACATTTGGGGGTATGATATTAATTACAACTATCTATAGAGATGAGTATTCTAATAATGTTAAAATGAGGTTACAGAAGGAACTTCAAGCTAGCAGTCATTTACAGTATGTGGAAGCAGCAATAACGCTGCCCACCCTCCCCCCAAACCTCTCGTTTCTGTACCTTTTGTGAAACACAACTACAGACAGGATTTCTTGGGGCGTCAAGGTCACCATGGGAAACTTACCTTTCCTTTGGGAGTCAGGAAAAAAATTCTCTTTGCAGATTATCTGAGCTGATTTCTTTACTCAGACAGAATTATAAAATCCTCCAGTTTCCCCTTTCTGACTTCCCTGCTAGGAACTCTGACCTTAATTTAGTGCCCCCTGCATTAATCAACTCATCTCAGGTACCTAGTGACATCTATGGTTCGGCTCCTTTAAATGGATTTCTGTTTAGTTCTCCTTTTTAATTATCCTGCTTTACATTGTGTTTAATTTTGTAGTCCAGCCCAAATCCTTCTTGGAAGGAGGGGAGGGCAAATTCAAAATCAATAAAGGAAACAATAGAGCCAGTGAGAACGAAGCCTCTTCTGAACAGGGAAGACAGCAGGGGGATTTGGAAGGGGAGGCAATTACCCAGCTCCAATTGACTCAGGACATCCCAGCTCTGAGAGAGAAGTTATCTGAGATCTTCAGAGAGTGATGAGCATTTCAGTTTTATGTCTTATGGAGGAGACAGGAGTCCTTGGGGTTTTCCCATACTCTCCTGCCGAGAGTGTAATTCAGCATCTTGACAATTACCCTCAGGATTCCTATCGTTCGGGGCTGGCTTAGCTCAGGGCCTGGAACAATGGACTGCCAGGGGCTCAGGGTCTAGGATTTCTAACCCCTGCTCTGAGCCGGCTGTCTGGCCTTAGGCGAGGCACCAAACCTTAATTAATGTGGCCTTTTCTCAGCTGCAAAAGGAGGGGACACAGGACACCAGAATGAAAAATGAGGCCTCTTATCCTAGCAGTCTGGGCCACACGTTGCACTGGGAGTGGGGGTAGGGAGGGCAAGAGAATCCGAGAACTAGAAGGGTCCGTGGAGCCACCACCCAGCCCGACCTGTCCAGGGACAGGAATCCAAATGCTAGTTCCAGCTTCACCGTTTTCTCTCTGATCTTAAGCGCCTCCCCGATTTGGGTCTCAATCCACTCTCTGTAAGGTGAGGGTACTGGCTTCCTCCTTCAGATCTGGGACCTTGTACTGCCCTCCTTCTCACAATCTATGATCTGATGAAGCCAAGTCACTTCTCCAGTGATGGCTTTATGCCAGATGACTGCTAAGGATACTCTTCTTCCTCTAGATCGCTACATCTGAGGGTGGGGTTCCAAAGCCCTTGCTTTTCCTCTACCAGATGCAAATTCCCATGGAAGCTCGTGTTGAGCCCCTGATAGAGTTGGGGAATTCCCACCAAAATCAGAAAACAGAAGAGGAAGGGAGAAAAAAATAGAAATGGCTCAGGTGCAAAATCTTGGCCCTTAAGGATGGGACCAAGATCTGGAGTGGGTGGAGGAGGATCCCCTGGTTACTGTCTGAGAAAGACTAGACTGGGAGCTAGCCCCAGCCTGGCCTCTAGACCCCTCATCTGGGGAAGGGGAGGGGTCTGCCTAGAGGGAGGGGGCTTCAGACCACAGGCTCAGTCCACCCCCACCAATCCTGCCCAGCCACACTTGTGTGAGACCAGCTGCAGGCAGATGTTCCCTTGCTTCTCTCCAGCAGCTGCTGTTGTCCAAGAGATTCGTTGAACTCTTTTTCCTTCCTAGGAAGATGAAATGAAAAGGGAGACTGAGAAGCCCTAATAGTCCCTAAAGGTAGGTTATTCCCTAGAACCGCCATGTCCTCCAAGTCACCATCTTACAGAAAAGACCAAGGCAATTTCTGTTGTGTGTTTTTGTTATGTTTTCCCTGAAACTGTGACCTGGGATAATTTGTCTTCATCACCTCCCTCCCTCCTTCCGCTTGACGGCCCCTCAAACCTCCTCCCTTCCCAAGCACCCGATGTACCCACTCAGTGCTGCCAAATCTTTGTGAAAAGGAAAGCTGTCCTATAAATCCATTCACGCTGAAGGGCTTAGTGATGTATGAACTGCTCCCTAGCTCCAGGCAAGGGCTCCCATTTGAAAAAAAAAGGACCCTAAGGAATGGCAATGTAAAGAAATGAACCCCTCATGTGGAAATTCCAGCCACCAAGAACAGCTATTGTTTTTGTGGGAATCCTTCTCTTATCCTGTAATGCAGGGTGATGTCGGGGAAGGAATGCTCCATCTGGCATCAAAAGACCTGTGTTCAAATGTGGACTCTGCTGCTCACTGCCTTGTGTGATTTTGGGCCATGTAAATCACCTCTCGGAGCCTCCATTTTCTCATCTCTAAATTGAGATGTCCTAGATCATCTGCAAGGTTCATGGAAGCCCTAAAGCTAGCACCCTATATTCCTGTCTGCAGACAAGGCCAGACCTGTTGAGAATATCAGGAATTTGAAGACAGGGAGACATAGAAGTAGTGCAGTAGACCCTACTCTTTGTCCACACTATGACGTCCAATCCCCTTCAGTATTTTTCCCTAAGACATCTCCTCTGTGCTAGTCATTCTCACCTCTTTCCTGCATCTTGTTCTCTCAGTGACTCAGTTCAGCTTTACACTGTCCTTTTCTCTTGAATCACTCACTCTTATATCCCTGACTATGCTCAGCCAAGCCAGGCAGGATCATTCCTGTCTTTTATCTCCTATACATGTGCTACTAAATAAAGATGGAGAAAATCATACAATCATTTTGGTTGGGTCCAATACAAATTTATGTTACACAACCTCAACTGAGTCCTCACTGCTGCCAGGCAATCCTGCTCTGCCTCCCTTATCAACTCATGCTCCCACTATCCACAGAGGCTCTTCCAAACCTTCTCAACCCTCCTCAAATCTCCCATGGCTTCCCCTCCCCCCACTCTCTTAGGTGAGAACTTTGCCTCATGTTTTACAGAAAAAATGAGACCATTCACAATGAGCTCCCTCTTCTCCTCTCCCTTCTATCCTCCCTTCTCTCCTCCTCTTCTCTCTCTCCTCCCCTCATTTCTTCCCTCCCCTTTCCTCCCATCCTCTCCTCTCTTCTTCCTCATCTTCTTTCAATCAGGTGCCTTCTGTTCCTCTCTCCTCCTCCCTCATCTCACAAGATAAAATGGCCTTCCTCCTTATCAAAGCTAATCTCTCAGCCTACTTGTGACCCCATTCTATCCTGTCTCCTCCCATAGACTGCTCCCTCTGTCATCCCCTACTCCATGACTTATTTTCAGTCTTTCCCTGACTACAGACTCCTTCTCTACTGCTTACAAACATGTCCATGTCTCCCTCACCCAACCTCACTTGGTCCTCCCCTCCCCACTCTCATATCTCTTTTACTATGTGTAGCTAAATTCCTCAAATAGCCTATTGACAATAGAGATCCCCGCTTTCTCTCCCCTCTCTTCTTCTTACCCCTTTCTAGTCTGGCTTCCAACATCATCATCCCACTGACACCATCCTCTCCAAATTTACCAGTGATCTCTTAGTTGCCAAATCCAGTGGTCTCTTCTGAGTCCTCCTTCCCCGGACCTCTCACTATTGATCACTCTTTCCTCCCTGATACCTTCTAGGTTTGGGGGCATCCTTCCCTCCTGGTTCTCCTCCTCCCCTTCTGCCTGCTCTTTCTTAGTCTCCTTTACTAGGTCCTCATCCAGACCATACCCTCTAACCATAGGTGTCCCACAGGGTCCTATCCTGAACCCTCCTGTCTTTTCTTTCTTTACTACTTCATTTGGTGATTTTATCAAGTCCCATGGATTTAATTGTTTTCTCTGTGACAAAGATTCTCATACCTACCCTTTCTTTTCCAACCTCTCTGCTGACCTCCAGTTTCACATCTCCAAATGCCTTTCAGACATTTAGAACTAGGTGTCCAGTAGACATCTTACACGAAAGATGTCCCAAATGGAACTCATTCTCTTTTCCCTTAACAACCCCCCTTCCTATACATGCAGAGGGCAGCATCAGTATCCAAGTCTTGAAAACCAGGTGTCATCCTGGACAGCCCCCCCCCCCATAACTAATCTGCTGTCAAGGCCCATCAGTGTTGGAGACATCTCTAAAATATGCCCCCTTCTTTCCTCTGAGACTGACACTGCCCCCCCTCTCAGTGCAGGCGCTCATTACCTCACACCTGGACTGTTGCAATAGCTGCTGAGGGTCGGCCTTCCTCATCTTTCTACTCCAACCCCTGCTCCATTCAGCCACCAAAGTCATTTTCCCAAAGTGCAGGTTTGGACACATCACCCCTCCCTGCTCAATCAGAGGATTCTGGGAGAAATTATTCCTGGAACTGAGTCTCTCAGGGAATGACTTTAACATATGCTTAGAAGACTCCTTGCCAGAGAGCCTGGAGGGCTCCTGTTTCCTCTCCACAGTGACACATATTCTTGTAATTAATATACCATGCACTCTGTGGGTTTTATATTGGCTGCACATCTCTGGTCAATGGTGATCTTTATGTACATAGAGAGAAGCACCTGAAGAAGCCTCTGTTCCCTGCTTTTATTTTCATCAAGGATATCCTTGGGATTCATGTTAATGGTTGGAGCTTGCATTTTATAAAGAAAACAAGTCAGTGGGTGAATGTTGCTGAATCTCCTCGGTCTGTTTTTGTCATTGAGGGTGTGTGTGTCAGACTAGAGACAGGAAGAACCAGGGTCAAACCTTCCTGGTGACCTTTACTAGCTGTATGATCATGGGCTTCTATAAGCTTCAGTTTTCTCAACTGTAAAATGGGGTTAATATAATCCTTGCCATGTCCCCATCTCAGGGCTGTTGTTAGGTTCAAAGGAGAGGACCATAGTATAAGTCTGTAAATATCAGTGTCATGGGAAAATCAGCTGGTGACAATACCATCTGTTATCTCCCCCGTGCCCCTTTGTTCTCCATCCCAGAAGACGATTGTGCTCCTTCTTTTGTCTGATGCCTCATACCATGGACGTGTAATGAGATTTGAGTCTATTAGGAACCGTTGATCTTTTTCAGAGGAATGACGAACTGGACCCACCTCTCCTCTCTGGTGTTGTTTTGCCTCATGTGAAGGATTTCTTACTTGTTTCTGCTAGCCCTGCCCCTCCCCAGTATCCACGCTTTTGTCAGTATCCACCTTTCTAACTCCGATATGAACTCCAGTCCCTCCATGATTTGGCAGAGCCCAGGGACATGAACGGCCTACTTCAACCGATGTCTCCCGAAGAGCTACACTGCTAGACACCTAACGAGGAATCATGCTGATTCTTCCTGACAACCTTGACTGAGAGGGACCCCACCATCTCCCAAGGCAACCCCTCCCCCTTTGGACAGATCTGATTATTAGCAAAGTTGTCCTGACCTCAAGCCTAAACTGGCCTCTCTATGCCTTCCCCCTGTCAATTCTGGTTCTGCCCCCTGAGACCAATGGAAGAAGGGTGACCCCTCCACATGAAAGAGTCCTTTACATGCTTGCGCGTAGCCATCACATCCCCACAGAGCCTTCTCTTTAGGCTAAGTATTCCTGTTTCCTTCTCCTGGTGCTGAGGCCAGGCATTTCCTGTTCTTAGTTGCCCTGCCCAGGATTCTTCTCAGCTCATCAATGCCCTTCCTAAAGGGGGTGCCCAGAACTCAATATTCCACATGGCTCCTTGAGAGCTTCAGTGGCCAAAATTTCCTCATCTCTGTAGACTCTTCTCCTTAATTGTATCTAGGGAATTTTCCATCAGTCTAACAAATTCCTTCAGCTTTCTTCTGGTCTCCATCCTATGGTCAGTGCCATTTTCCCACTCTTTTTATAGGTAAATTTGTAACACAGGGACCTGGTAGCCTTGCTTTTGTGCTGTGTGCCTCAACCTGGTGAGTTCACCTGGTGATGGATTTATGCACAGCTGAGAAGAAGTCCCCCATCACCAAGCTGTGGAGGCAGAGCGCCTGCTAAATGAGAAGATTCTGACCCTCTAGGAATGGCAGGTCCTTTGTTCTGTTGTGTTTTCCCAGCTACATTGTCTGAACAGTCCCCTCGGGTACAGTTTTAAGAGCATATTCAAATGAAACCAAAAGGAATGGGGAAATCTGAAGATCCTTTAAAAAGCGTAGGCCCACATAGACCAGGCTCATGATCACTGACAGATTGTGCATGTGTGCGCACACATGCACAGGCATACACACACTCACACACCCTCACACACGCACACATGCACAGGCATACACACACACACACACACACACCCTCACACACGCACACATGCACAGGCACACACACTCACACACCCTCACACATGCACACATGCACAGGCACACACACACACCCTCACACATGCACACATGCACAGGCACACACACACTCACACACCCTCACACACGCACACATGCACAGGCACACACACACACACACACCCTCACACACGCACACATGCACAGGCATACACACACACACACACACACACACAATCCACCGTGGAGGAGTAGAGGACAGCCATCAGTCTGCCACAGGGTCAAACCCAGATTTAGGTCAAAGGGAATGACATTTGGAGATTGGGACTCTGGGCTGGATGCAAAGGGACTTGGAATGCGCTGACTTGGGCTTCCCGTTGCTAGTGGAATTCTTTGTCTCAGAGTCTGAGACCTCACTCCCAACTCTTTTCATCTTCAATTTATTGAAATCCTCCTGCCCCTTCCAAGCCGGCTAATGTCACCTCCTCCAGGGGGTCTTCCTTGGAGAGCTCCCCCACACCTCCCCAAACCCAGAAATGAACTCTCCGTGTTGGGACTTTCTAAGGGGCTTTTTTTTTGTGCCCCAGACTGGGTCTTTGCCATCTTCCGGGTCCAAGTGTCTCGCTCACTGGAAGGAATCTTCTCAAAGGTCTGGGCCAGGCCCCTTTGGGAGGAAGCTTCCTGAGAGGAGACATTGTTTCATTTCCTATATTTGTATCCCTTGATCTTAGCCCGGGTTTGGCTCAGGTCAGATGGATGAGAAATACCTGAGTCATTGTCTAGTCCAAAGCAGTGTAGAGGGAGGACTGATGGCTGGACTAGGAACCAGGAAAGCCTGCCTCAGATGCTTGCTGGGCAAGTCACCCGGGCCCTCTGGGTCTCAATTGCCTTCTCTGTAGTAGAAGGATGTCCAGACCATCTACCTCGAAGAGTTGTGGGAAGGCTTAAATTAGGTCATTTGGGCCAAGTGCTTTGCTAACCTCAAAGTCTCCATACATAATAGCGGTTACTGCTGTGATGATGATTCCTCTGTGTGGCTCCCCCAGCCTCTAGCAGAATGCGCCCGCTATTACTGGTAGTCACAGCACCAGAGATTACAGAGGACCTAGACCTAGGAACTCAAATTCCTTATTCTGAGGAGACCGAGCCCCAGAGAGAGGGGGGAACTTGCCCAAAGCCGCAATCCCAGAGAAGTGACTCACTTTCCCTTCTCAGTCTCCTTCATCTTAGTGCCTTACCTTGGAGACTGCATCCAAGTTCTCTTTTTAGATCTCATTAATACATAGTCCTTTGCAGGTCGTCTCCCTCATAGTCCAGGGCTAGGAATGGAAGACCAAAGGAACAGTTGCTGATACTTTCCAACTTGCCTCTCCTTGTACTGGCTTCCAGAGAGGCCTGAGGGGAGTCTGTTTGTGAGCTGTAGCTGCTGGAGAGGCTGGCACGAGAGCTCACACCTTCAGAGAATAAACCACCAAGTGTCAGTGTTCACAGCTCGTTAGACTCCAGGGGAGAGAAAGTGAATGCACCTCACTGCAGCCTTCGGCGATCAGGAGAAGCGAAGCTGGTTTGTTTGCTGCCTCTGGACACCTGCAGGCCACGTGGTCATGGGCAAGTCATTTGACCTCTGAACTACAATTTCCTCCAGAGCTGTGACGAGATTGAGACAAGAGAGGCTCTTTTTTTTCTTGGATGCACAAAGCTCAGGTGTGCCCCAAACAGACAAAACGTGCTCCTACTACCCCAACAGGTCTGGGGGTAGGGGAGCAAGGGAGAGACAAGCACAGTTTTCTTTTCTTTTTTTTAACTTTTTAAAAATTTTAAACAAATACAAAATGAAAAAAAAGAAAAAAGAAAAAATGCTGCATACGCAGATGAGCGGAAGAGAGGATTCAATTTAAAACAATATATTTCTACATCGTTTTCCAGGCTGCTCAGCTTTTCTTTGCTTCCTTGTTCTCTGCTGTGCACTTTTTACTTTATTTTCCCCTTCCCTCCCCTCCATCCACCACCCTAAAGAAGGTTACAATTAAGTGTGGATATAGCCAGTACAATTTTTCTATTCTTTCCTCAGGCACAAAACTATCTGGTTATGGCTTTTGCTTCCTTAGCTGTAAAATAGTGGAAATGATCATGATTGTATTTAATTAGCAGAGAGGTGTTACGATTCAGTAGCTGAGGAGACAACCTCAGAGTTCAAGTGTATTTCTGACACAGACTGGCTGGGTGGTCCTGGGTAAATCACGTAAACTCTCTGAGCCCCCAGCAAGTCCCTAAGACCATCAGTTGCAGATCAGGTGCTGGTTCTCTTTGGTGGAGGGAATTTCTTCACCAGGAATTCCCTATAGGGATGAAATCTCAGTACTCAGTTTAAAAACAAAATATTGGACTATATGAAAACTCTAATGAAGTGGGTATTTTGGATTTGTTTTGTTTCTAACCCGATCTATAATTCTATCAGTGTAGAGAACTGTCTCCACCAAGACAGACCAGCACTTACTTTGCAGTCTTAAGTCTTAGAGTTGTCTAAAGCACTCAGTAGTTTAGTGAACTGCCCAGGGTCGCACCTTCATCAAAAGCCACATTTGAACCCAGGTGGCCCGAACTGAAGCCTGTTTTCTCCGGTTGGTTCTCTTACTACCATTACTACTTATTGTCAGTTTAGCTTCTCACATTTGTGGCAAATGTCAAAATAAAGCCACGTACTTGAGCAGAAGCAGCTGACCTACCTTGGGGCTGGGAGCAGGTGGTTGGGACTGTGAAGCAGGAGAAGTGGTGCTGCTGCTATGACAAAGCCCTTGAGGAGGAGGCCAGTTTTAGTCCTGGCTCAACTTCAAACCAGCTAGACAATCTTGATTCAGTTTCTGCCCCTCTCAGGGCCTCAGTGCCCTCATTTGAAAAACAAGGGAATTAGACAAGATCTTCTCCCAGGCCCTTCCAATGTAAGAGCATATGACATTCCAGAAGTGCTATAAAGAGAAGCAGGGTTGACCTTGGCTAAAGCCACCTATGTAGCCTTCTAAGTGGTCTCCTGAAGGAGCTTGCTGGGGAGGGATAGAAATGGGGGAATAGGGAGAGTCCTCCCCCCTCCCCAAATCTTATATTCAAGCCCATATTTGTGGGCAAATTCTCATATCATTTGTTGATAACTTTATTGACATTGATGATCTGTTTTCTGGCGCAACTTCAAGTTTTATCTTTGCCAGATGTTCCTTCTACGTCTGGGCAAGTAAAGGTAGAAGAATACAAAGCCCGTCATGTTCCTAGAAGAGTAGTGTTGGATGCATCATTGTGTCAGAGCCGGAAGGGACTCTCAGTGTCTTACGGAACTACAGGAACCGGAAGGCAACAGCTTCCCACAACAGCCCTGAGGGGAGCAACATCCTCTGTTTCCCTTTGAGGCTGCCTGAGGGGAGCAGAGGCAGGAAAAGTGGGGATAACCTCTGTACAGGTGTTCCTACACTTCAGCAGCTGCAGCACTGATTTGTGGCACAATGAAGGAGGGAAAGAGGGAGAATGAGGCAAAACATCTTGGTTTATGTGAGTGATGACAGGAAATCTGGGGGTCCTGAGTGACTTTCCCTGAGTTTCTGCATTTGTGGTGTGTGTGTGTGTGTGTGTGTGTGTGTGTGTGTGTGTGTGTGTGTCTGCAGAGAACATGAAAGATTTGAGTTGATGACTGGGTCATAGGGTTCAAGGAACTGGTTGTTGTAGCAGAAATATGAAAAATTTCAATGGGATGCATTTGTAAAGTACTATGCCAGTTTTTCTACTCAGTACTCCATTTAGGAAAACAAAACAAAACAGCATCCGCTTTTCTACTTTGAGAGGGGCATGCATGCCACAAGCACCCAGACATACCCAAGAAGTCCATAGGAAGGGAAGCAAAGTAACCCCCAAGGCATAGATTGCTAACGACTAATAGATTCTGAAACTGAGAGATCAGGAAAGACCTCCTGCATAGAGGGGCACCTGAGTGAGCTCTGCTTGGAAGGAAATGTGGGATTCTGGGAGGGGGAGGGAAGGAAGGCACACATTCCAGGCATGGGAGACTGACCACCTGTGCAGAGGTGATGAGAGATGGGAGAGAGGAGGTTGTGCACTCCTGGGAACAGCTGACAGGTCAGTTTGGCTGGAACAGAGAAAGTGTAAGGAGAAGAAATAGGAAATAAGACAGGAACATGGGTGGAGGTCAGAAATGACCTCTCCAATTTAGAAATTCTGCTAACAAAGAAGAGGGGAGCCCAGTGCAACGTGGCACAAACCTCAGATTTGGGAATTACCAAGGTCTCAGAAAAATACATAACAATGATAAATTTAGATAGGATTCCAAGGCCTAAAAGTCTAAAAAGAAAGCTAGTCCAGGAGGAACAGGAATGACTCTGACTGGAGGAGAAAGGCAGGGTCGAAAGGAGTCTGATGCAGAAGGCAGGAAAACTGTGGACCATAGCCTGGTAGGAAGAGATGGGGGAATGCAAAGTGTCCTGCTCCTGGAAGAGCAGCGCTGGATGTATCAAAGCTCAGAAAGAACTGATCCACCTGAGGAGTTTGAAGGCTGGCCTCAAGGTTTGTTGCTTTGTTTGTTTTGTAACTACCTAAAGGGAAAGAGGAGGATCCAAGCAGTAAAGAGAGAATCTTTGATCATAATGGAACAATGATAATTGAGCGGGGAGAGAAGGTAGCACTGACCAAGTCTTGCCATGCTTCTATATTTCTCCTTCCACAGACTATAATCTTTGGATCAGAATAAGAATGGTCAGAAGGGAGTCAAACCCCAAGAGAAAACAAGAGCCTGGAAGAGAGCTTTTAGCTGTGCTGGATGAGTCCAAATGGCCAGGCCCAGGCACAAGACGTAGGGGAGCTCTGAAAGGGCTGCTACCTCTGGTTGCCAAGTGAGCACCAAGAATCTCTGAAAGGTTTTTCAGAATGGCTGAAGAGCTGCAGGATTCGAGAAGAGCAAACATCCTCCTGGTTTTCAAGAAAAGGGCATAGAGCAAAGTCTACAAACTATAGAGCAAAGGGCATGACTTCGATTTCTTGGAAAAGCTGAGAATGTCTTCTTAAAGGGATGATTATTGCTAATCTAATAAAAAGACTAGAGATTGGTCCTACCAGGCTAACCTCATTTCTTTTTTTGAATATGATATTAAGTGATCAGAGAATTGTGGCAGATACAGTTTGCCTAGATTTTCATGAATTACTTGACAAAGTTTCTCTGACTTTTTAGGGAAAAGATGCCCCACATGTTGTTGCCCCCCTAGGTGAATGGTCACCCCCCAAAAGGAGTCCTTAGGGATTAGATGCCAGCTTGGACAGGAATCTTTCAGAGGGCTCCAGGGATCTAAAGAGTGCTGTTTAACTGTTTGGTTAGTGGCTGAGGTGAAAGCAGAGAGCACCTGTTCCTCACACTTGCAAACAGCACCAAATTGGGAGGGATTGTTACCTAACACCCTGGGGTTTAGAGGCAAAATCCTGAGTGATCATAAGGGAGTCCAGAGAAGGACAACTGAGACAGCAAATGGCCTCGAGATCACAAGAACGTGATTTGTGTGCTATGAAATTGGGGGGAGCACTCAGGAATGTTGAGTCTGAAGAAGGGAAGATTGGGTGAATGGTGAGAACAGTGTTCAATAATATGGATGAAGATTTTTCATGTGGAAGAGGGATTAGCCTTGTCCTAATTAAGGAAGAAGGAAAAAAAAAACACTTCTTGGCCATTAGAAGTGACCCAGAGTGGATTGGTTTGTGTCCAGACCCAGTGGCTTCCCCTTCTCTTGAGGTCTTCCAGCCAAGGCTTGATACTCACTCATGGAGAGTATCCTAGAAGGGACTTGGGTTTTGGCTGCAGCTGAACATGAGCTTCCTTCCAGCTGCATGATTCCATGATTCTCTTTCGATGAAATTCCTAATCTCTCCAGACCTCAGTCTCCTCCTTATCAGTTGAATGAGTTGTACTAGTCAGAACTCAGGTCCCTCCCTGTTCTGATACCTGTGATTTCATGATTCTTGACTTTGTCTTTACATTGCTGTGTGGTCAAGATGGGGCTCCGAGTCTCAAGAGCTCCTTTCTAACAGTGCATGCATTATTCAGTTGACAAACATATGTTAAGCATCTACTACCTGCCAGGCTCTGTGAAAAGCCCTGGGAATATGGAGAAAGGCCAAAGTCCAGTCCTTGAACTCAAAGTGTTCCCACTCGATGAGGAAGACACCATGCAAACACCTAGGCTAAAACAAGCTATAGCCCGGCTAAACTGAACAGCCTCTTGGAAGGAACGCACTGGCGTTGAGGGTGCCCAGAAGGTGGGATTTTAGCTGAAACTTGAAGGGAGCTGAAGAAGCAAATTCACAAGTCAATTTTTAACCCTTAAAGTACTGTGGAATTTGTCATTAGTAGTGTAGGCATGTGAATCACTCAGTTTACCTTGGCCTCATACAGCCCAGCAGCACTAGGACTAGCACTAGCACCAGCAGCATCAGCATCAGCACCAGCATCAGCACCAGCAGCACCAGCAGCAGCACCAGCAGTAGCTCTATCTCCCCTTCCCCTTGGTCATTGGGAGGGACCCAGCAAAAAGAAAATTCCTTTCTGCCCTGGGTTGGGTGTCTGGTCACTGAGAGTCACCATATTGATGGTTTTGTTTGAAGAATCCTGGTCTAAGATCTAGGTCTTTCCCACATAGACTGAGAAGACATTACTTGATGATGATCACAGGGAGGTAGATAAGGAAGAAATGACTAATTAGATAAATGGGACGGGGTCTTTCAGTGGTAGTGTGTTCCCCATTTGAAAGATATTCAAGCAGAGGCTGGATGATCACTGGTAAGGCAATGCTATAAAGGGGTATTCATAGAGGATTGGGTAAGTGAAATGTCCTAGGAGTCTAGGATATCAATCCACCATTAACAAGAAACATGGGAAGAGGTGTTTTGGTAGACATGACTTTGCCTTTCCACCGGACTGCCTCAGGATGAACAGCTGGTATTTATGAGACAGCGGCACCAGCAGGGCCATCTGGAGCCTTGGGAAAGAGGGGATTGTGCCTGTGGGGCAAGATGGGGGTGGGGGTGGGGGTGGGGAGGAGTTAAATGGATCATACAAAACCGGGGTAGCATCAAAGATGAACCTTGCCCAGAATTTTAGCTGTGCTATTTTTTAAAGGTTGGAAGTTACTCATTATTTTGTTTTATTTTAGTTAGAGGTAAACACACCTTGGAAGTGAGAAAGGCAACATCAGTTCCCTTGGTTACTCTCTTTTTCTAACATTCAGGACCCAATTTCCAATGCCTTAGCATCATTTAGAGCTGTAAGAAATCTTCCAGATCATAGGCTCCAACCAAGTCCTTTCCTGAGGATGGAGCTGCAGCCCAGAGAGGGGCAGAGATTTCCCTGGGGAATAGAATCGAAGAGCTCTCTCCACCTCAGACCCTAGGGGTCTCCACGTGGTCTTCTTTCCTGCCGATTCTCACTCTACTCTCCTTCTGCCCCACAGAAAGGGGAGTCCAAAGGTTCATCTCTCATTTCCTTCTGGGCTAAGGCCCAAGAGGAGGAAGTCACTTATGTTTGTCATTGTCAGGGGAGAGAATCTCTTTCCTCTGGACCTGTAACCTAATTTGGGATTCCATAAGGCAGGAATTGTAACCTATTCCACTGAGAGAATTTCTCTCACTTCAAAATAAACTGCAGAAAAGATTAGAAATATAGTTCTAGAACCCCATCAATCACGCAGGGGAAGAGAATAAGGGATGACTTGGGGGCCAAGACCTGGAGCTCCTGGCTCATTGTCCCGAATTCACTCAAGGACCTCTGCCTGGCTTCCTCATCCCTCGTGTGTGATTATTCCTGTCTTGCAAGAGCTACAGAAAATGTGAGTGAGAGCTAAGGTGGTCATTTTTCCAAATTAATGAGACATTCTGACACGGAAAAATCTCCACTAAGACCAAGGCTTCCCTACTCAGTGTTTTCTGTGCATTTCTTTAAGTGAGGTTTAAAGTCATCTACTACACAATTACGTTTTCCCCAAAATACTAATGAAATCCTAGTTCTGGGTCTCAGCCATTAATGGTCCTCTGGTTTTGAGGAGATGCTGAAGCTATTGGGATCTTATGGAGTTTTCTCATCAATGGTACACCCAGATTTCAGTCAACCCCATGAAACTTAATTTTAAAATAACAGTGTAGTAAGAAATCGGAGTTCAGAGATTTCCCACACATGCTTCAGTGCTCCTGTCTGGCCCAGCAACAAACTCTTAGAAATAAAGGCACAACCAGAATTTCACAGGTCTCAGAAATGGATGGACTCAAAGCCAGTCTGAGCTTTGGGGTGCCCTTCCTGGCTTTCTAGGGGCATTTTCTAGGCTTCCCACACCCTCCCCACATGGAATGTAGAAGACTAGTAATGAAAAATGGCCTATTTTAACAGGTGCACACTTGTGTGTAAGTGGGGCTTAGCTGAGCGTGGAATTATTTTAACATGGAAATAAGTTGTGGATATTGGAAATGTCACTCACTTGGCCACACAGGAATCAGACACATGGTCCATATTTAGAGTTTTTCAGGACTAGAAACTTATGTGTTTGTTGTCTTTAAATAAAAATACTCCAGAGGAAGTCACATTATTATAGGGAAACAAACACCAAAGCCTGGGAATTGTGACTGCCCTCTTCAGACTCTGTCCAAGGAAGACCTTTCTCTCAGAGCTATTAAAAATAAAGTCCTTTTGTCTTTTATTTCTCCAAAGCAGCCCTCCTTCAAAGTTCCCCTGCTCTGTCCCCAGTCTGACTTTCCATATCACAGGTTCACAGTGTTGGGGTAAGCCCCTGACACTGGGTTTTATATCCTAGAACTTCCATTTACAAACCATGGGACCTCTGGCAAACCCCTCAATCCCTGGCCCTGAGTCTCCTCATCTGTAAAAGGGCCAGAAACTCTCTCTGGCTATTCCCAGACTGAGGACTCATGATCTTGGCAATAAGACCAGAGGGTGAGAGATTGGAGTTGGAAGAAAAAGGGATTCCACAAAAATGCTGACTCTGTCGGCTTTTCAACAGGCAAGCGAACTTGCTCATGCCTTGGGCCGAGCTGTCGTTTCTTTCTGCTTTTGTCCTGAGTACAAACGTTTTAAGTTCCTTCTGATCTGTCCCTAGCTCTCTGGCTCATAGATCAGTTCTCAGAAAGCCTAGACCCTTTGGAACAAGGCTTGCAGGCAGCCTACCAGGCCTCGTGCCAGAGTATCCTTGGTAGGGCCCAGGTGCTAATAGCCACGGGCAGCCTCCACCCCAGTTCACCTGCCCATGAGCCCAAACATCCAGTCTCTCCTTGTGGAAGGAAGTTCCTGTCAAAGAGGCCCCCCTGCATCCTCCCCTGGGCCACCCAGCCTCTAGGAACTTGCCTGGGCAAGACAGCAGTCTCTTCAGGTCCTCTGAGGGTGTCTTGTTTTTGGCGAGGCCTCCCTCCTATTTGTCAGGCTGGGTGTGTGTGCCCCTGGGCCCTAGGAGGCAAGGAGGAAGCAGGTGGGGTCAGAGTAAGAGGGAAGCTCATTCCCTGATGAAAGCTAGCTCAGTCAGAACAGACGCAATGAAGCAGGGAGGAAAAAGCTGGGGAGGAGCGATCCGTGATCTGGCACCAAGAAGAGGAGTGACCGAGGCCTCCCAGCTGCTTGTGTGCAGCTCCCGGAAGCCTGGAACTCTGCATGTGAGGAGAAGGCCCTTAGCTGCCCAGGACCCCAGAAGGCTCTTCTGAGTCCTGCCAAACCCACGTCAATAGTCAGCAGCATGGGGGCTGTAACATGAAAGAGGATGCTTTACTGCCTGTCTAGACTTGAAGTTCTGGACCTCATTTCCACAGATGAAACAGGGCAGCTATGGAGGTCAGACACATGACTGATATGCCAACAAGCCCACACTCCCCAAGGGGTATTGACAGTTTTTCATTACTTCATAGACCAATATCAAGAAAAACCTCTGAGGTGACCCATTTTGCAGATGAGGAAACTGAGACAGAGAATTCCAGTGACTTATCCAGAATCACACATCTAGGTAAAGCGCAGAGACCAAATTGGAACCTAGGTTTTCTGGGCTCCGCATTTGGCTTTCTATCCACTGAAACCTGTCCCCTAGCCCAGCGATTCTCTGTCTATCTCTCTCCCTCCCTCCCTCCTCCCTGTTCCTCCTTTTACTTCTCGTCCTTCTCCTCCTTCTTCACTCTGTATCTCTCTCTCCATTGCCACATAATCCACTTTTTGGCTATTTTGACAGGATTAAGACATTTCATCTGAGCTTGTTAATAACCACCAGTTTATATTTTCCTTTTGAAGTGTCACCCCCTTCACCTCACCAACTTCCATTTCTTAAAAAATTGAACCTACTTTCTTACTGGGGTATTAGGAAGAAGCCTTGAGTGTCAAGAAGAGAAGCATGTTAGTCATAATCATGGAATAAAATCTATGTTTGGAAGGCTTAGGAAGTATTAGGGAGGGGTGTGTCATCACCCCACCCATTGGTTTCATGCCCAACACCTTGGTTCCAGACATGAGGCTAGTAAGGTTAGGATCTAGGAGCCTGAGAAACTACGTTTCTGAGGCCAAAAGCCAGGCTTCTCAGGGCATGTGACCCCAACACCCAGTGACCCCTGAGAAGGCCAAAGGCAGATCACTGGGCAGCCAAAGTGAGGGCTCTGAGCTAGTCATGATCCCAAACACCATCTACCTGTTACTTGATCACCTCCCAAGTCTGCGTCCTCCTCTCTCTCTCTCTCTCTCTCTCTTTCTCTCTCCTTCTCTTTCTCTCTCTCTCTCTCTAGTTCTTCCAACTCTTATCCAGTGTTTTATAGAACATGTGACATTGGAGGTCCCTCTGAAGAAGAAGGCAAATACTAGTACAAAGGTTTGTGTGTTTGCTTTTAGCTACAGGGAGGAGTGGAGAAGGATTGGAGCAGGTCTGGGATGGGGTCCATGGTGTTGTGGTGACCTACAAAGGCGGAAAGCTCAGTTATCATTCTGTATCAGCTTCCTCTGCCAATGGAGAGAGCACCTAGTTCTGGAAAAGGGAGCCTCCAAATGACCAGTAAGGAGCTGGTACCTAAGATAAGTCAGGTCATCTGACCTCTCTGGATAAGGCCAAACCACACAAACTCCATTGGCAACTGAACTGGCCGTTGGGATTGCTGAAACTGTGCTTGATATTGTCTTCCCATCCTGCAGATACTGCAGGACCACAGAAGGAAGGGTAAGTGCTGTCCTAATTTTACAGAAGGTAAAGATAATGAAATCTGCAAACTATAGGCCAGTGAACATGGCTTTTATTCCTGGGAAAATTCTGGAATGTCTGGTCAGAGATGGTGGGCAAACATTTAGAAAAGAAAGTGGAGACTGCAAAGAGCTTATGAAACATGGTCAGGTCATGCTAGAATCCCTTTATCTCCTTTTTGGGCAGTTAGGAAAAGTAACTGGGGAATGTGTCAATATGAATTCACTTCTGCTCTCCTTGTGGAAAAGATGGAGACATGTTCTAGAGTCTCTGCTTCTCTCCTTCATGGACCCCAGTAAAACCTCCGCAATAGAATAGACTCATGGGAGTCTCCAGGTGATTCCCCACTGAAGAAGAATGCACAGATGGAAGTGGGTAGATGTTTCACCTTCAGGCTGAGCCTTGTCTACACCCAGGAAAGCATTGGTGCTCGTTTCCTGTAAGTCATGCCCAGTCTGGATGTAGGATTCTGGCATATGATGGTGGCCTCTGGGACCACCCAAGCCTCCAGGGCATCTGATCCCTGGCTACCTGAGGTCTCTAGGCATCCTGCATCCATTCCCAGCCCTCAGCCACACAGGGCTTCTCCTGGAACACCTGTCCTCCAGCCTCATCCTTGATGTGTGCTTCAAGTGGTGAGTGGGGTGGTGTCTGCAGCCATGACCCAGAAAGAAGTGTCCCTGAGGATTTTCTCTCTCCCTTCCTGTACTTCTCTCCCATTCTCCCCTCTGTGCCTGACATTGTCCTGCTGTCCCTGACAACCCCAACTCCCATTGTGGCAATAACTCAGAAGACCTTTCAAGGGTGTTCTAAGGTGGATCCCAAATCAACTCCTTTTTGAGCCCTGAGGCACTGGCTCGCTTTATTCCACCCTAACTTTTCTTGTCTTCTCATTGCCTCAGCTTGTATTCTCTCTCTTGCTTCTGACCCTCTCATCCCTCCAACCCTTTGGGACCTTTGGGACCCAGCCCAGTAGTAACTGAGACAAAGACCCATCCTGCACCAATGTCTGCCACACCAGGACAGGAACTTGTGGGACCAATGCTCCGTAAGAACTACATTAAGTCTGAGGTCTCTCTACAAAGGCACTAAGGTAGTTTAGGGGAGAGTGTGCCTCTAAGTGTTACAGGAGAAATACTTGTACTTTTATGCTTGCTCCAGTTTAGAAGTAAATCTCCATTAGGAGAGCATTTTTTTTTAGGGTTTTTTCCTCATCCTCTCTCTGGCTTATTGGTTCTACCTCAGGGTTCCAGGGAAAATCCGTTAAATAAAACTTAAGTATATAACTCATCTGGCAACCAGGTAGCATAGTGGACAGAGTGCCAGGCCTAGAGTTAGGAGGATCTGAGTTCAAATCTGGCCTCAGATACTTCCTAGCTGTGTGACCTTGGGCAAGTCACTTAACCATGTTTGCCTCAGTTTCCTCATCTGTGAAATGAGCTTGGTAGTATCTCTGCCAAGAAAATGCCAACTGGGTTCTTCAACAGCTGAACATGACTAATGAACTAAACAACCACATATGGCTCATATTTAGAGTCTCCCCATAAGGAATTAACAGTCCCTTCTTGAAAGATACTCAAGGTACAAAGTACATAACAGGTATGGGATAACTATTTACCTCTTCTACCACAGAAGAAAGGCACAAAACACGTAAGATGCACAAGTACCTGTGGATACATGTTTAAAGCATGAAATAGTAACCCATTACCTAGTATTTGCTCCAGGAGGCAAAGACAACAATGTTCTGCCTTCCCTTTGACCTTCAATGGGTGTGCTACTCACAAGTTAGTATCTACTGGCAAGCCCAGGTCTGGCTTGGCGATGACCTTTCAGAGCAGAATCCTCTGGCTCTGGCTACACTTTCCTCTGAGAAGCAGGAACCGTGCTCACCATCAGTCAACATCGAATTCTGAAGCTTCACAACCCTCCACCTGCTGACTCAGTGTCCATGGCTGGAACTCACCATCTCATGATCACTCTTCAGTCACCTATGCTCAGGGAGAGACACCATAGAGAGCCAGCTGGGGAAGGGAGAGTCCCCCCACCAGCCCCACTTGGCCAGAGTAAGATCTTCCTTCCCCTTTGCAGAAGGCATTCTTAGGATTTTGTGTTTGGTAGAGAGTTCAGGGGCCCTAGAGTTCCCCCCTTCCAGCCCTCCTGAATGGAACTGGTGCTGTGTTTACTTTTCCTTTGTACCTGGAAGTGCTTGGCAAAGTTCTCAAAATGCACTTAATAAATGCCTATGGTTGCCTGAACTTGGGCTTCACTTGAAGGAAGAAAGGGAGGGCTGTGAGTAGCATCCTAGCTCTCAGCTCACTCCCCATCAGAGAATTCACATGACTTGTCCAAGGTCACACTGCCAGCAAGTGTCAGAGTCAGGACTGGAGCCCAGGTGCACCGTCTCTGATAGTGTCATCACTCCTGGACCATCAGTGACCTGTGTTCAGGAATGTGACTTCCCCAGCCCTGGGTCTGTGATAGCAGAACTTGAGAGGTTGAAAAGGATTCAGTTTGTAGATGAGTCCTACACAGGCTGGATTAGATAAGGGGCCAGGAGAGATGACTTAGACTTGGAGCCAGTGACCCAACTCTGACCAGCTGTTCTGGGAACAGAATGCAACTGCTGCTTGGGGGAGGTCAGGGCTGTGGCCTCAGGAAGCATTTCTGTCTTGAAGCAGCTTACCAGCTGCCCTGGGGTTCCTCAGGCCCAGGCTGTTGAAGGGCTAGACTGGGCCTGAGCTGCCTTCTGGACCCCAGGGGGTCCTTAGGACCCTCTTCTCTCCACAAGACTGGTCATGAGCAGACTGAAAGGTCATGTTGGCAGAAAAAATGGATTCTCTCAAGGCCTTTCCATTTCACATGTGGCTGGCTGGCTTTTTCCATTTTAAGAATTACAGGCTCCCAGGGCTCAAGAAACTTCAGGGGCCCTTGAGCCTCAAACAGGAATCCTCTCCACAGGGCAGTGGACTTTGGCTTAGTGACCCCAGAAAGGAGGAATCTATGACCTTCCCGGGCCGTCTGTCCTGTTTGAAGGACATCTACATTGTTAGGAAGCTGAACTGTGTCTCCCAACTTCCCTGCCAGTCCACTGCTCCTTAGGCAGAGGAGGCTAGGCTCTCTTCCATGTGAGAGTCCCTCAGATTCTGAAAGAGAATGTTCACATTGTTCCCTCCCACCTCATCCTCCTCCAGTAAACACTTTCGTCTCCTCCCATGGCCCTTTACCACGATGAAGCTTCTTCTAGACACTTAACAATATCCTTACCCAATATCTTTACCCCTAGAACCTGACCAAGGTCATCAGAGTCCTTATTTCCAGATATTGGGTCATTATAATGTGGCCTAATCAATCAATATTTATTAAGCACCTACTATGTGCCAAATATGGTGCCTGAGATCATGTCAGCTGTCCTGGCTGCCATTATGTTTACCCTGGACATCCATAATGAGCTTGGGAATCTGCTAAAATTTCTAGCTTGTTTTCAAATGAACTGCTTTCTAGCCACACTGTCCCCATTTTGTACTTGCAAAGTTGATTTTTTGAACCCAGATTCAAGACTTTCCATTCCTCATTAAGTTTCATCTTCTTTGATCCAGTCTAGAGCTCTGAGCTGTCAAGATCTTTGAGGATCTTAACTCTGATCCCCAGTGTGATAGCCACCCTGGCCTGCTTGGCATCACCTGCAGATTTGATCAGCCAGTCATCTATGTCTTTATCCAAACTGTTGTTCAAACAAAAAACTAAAAACACTTTAAGCCACACTTGGCCACTCCACTGGAAACCTTCCAAGATGGAGGCTCTTAGGGCTAAACCATTGAGCAATTTGGTTCTATCTCTTCTGCAAATCTTTGTGTGACTGTGCAGAGGTCAGTTCTTCTCTTTGAGCCTCAGTTGATTCACCCAAAAAAGAACACGATCCCTACACCCTCTTCCAACACTCAATCAATGGCTTAGTGGGACCACTGGGGAGCTGGTGCCTTTTCAACCCCATGTAATTTCTGCTTGACTGTGCCTGCCTGAGTGGCTCTCATGGATGGACCTTCATGGCCTTTGCCTTGTCCCTGGAAACACTCCTCAGCTCAGTGTGCAGAAATATGAGTCGCTCGGTTTGGAATCACACTTCTGCCTTTGCATCACTGGAGAGGGGACTCATGCCAGTCTCTGGTCTGAGCCCTGAAGGAAGACAAGGTTTGGAAGGCCCAGATGAGTAAAGAGTGGAGTCCAGAATGGTACAAAATGGAGGCAGGAGGTGAATGACTCCCAGCAAGACAAGGTAGGCTCCAGGCCACCCAGAACCTGCTCTAAGTGTCAGAAGGGAGGGATGCGAGGTCAGATGGGCTTCTCTGTTCTAGCCTTTGACCAACCCTGATGAGGCCTATGCCCTATCCCTTATCTTTTGGCTCTTTCAAATCCTGAGGTCTTGGATTCTGAACAAGGGTTCCCACCAAGTTAGCTGCTAACTTGCTCCTGATGCTATGGGAACCAAAAGGCCTTAGTAGAACGTGGATGAGATCTGAACAATCATTTGCTTCCAGAGCAGCAGTGTCATAATGTACTGGCCATGGGATGGCAGAGAGGTCACAGGATGATGGCCTGGCCATGGGATGATGGACTGGCCATGTAAGGTCTTTCCTTTCTTAGTTGCAGCACACGCAGACATTCTGTAACCAGTCCTGTACAAAGAGAAGGGCAGCTGCCTGGCTCCCAGGCTGGCGGTGGAGGCTCATCCAACTAGAACCAGAGAAGATTTCCTGCATCATTGTGTGCAAGGAAGAGAGAGGTGATGTTAGCCCATGGTCAAGGGAGAGTCCTTATCCCATCACCAAGGTCCTGCCATGTGGTCCTATTGTTGATTCTATCTCTGCTGTATCTAATCCTTCTTTCTTTGGGGTGCAGAAATATTGGATATGGCTCCACGCTTGTGAGATTTGATATGTCAAATGGGCAAACCACCAGAATTATGAGCTGAGCCTGTGCCAGGATTTGATGGAGGTCAGATGGCAAAGAGCAAAGACTCTGGTAACCTGCTTGGGCCAGCCCAGACTGAAGGCAGCAGAGAGGAAGCCATAGTGATGCCCCCATTGGCTAAGCCAGATTAGAGGTGAACCCGATGGGGCAGGTGCCAAGCAGAATTGCCGACATATTTGGGCTTTATCTCCCCACAGATAAAGTTATTATAGAGGAGAGTGGACTTTTAGCCCCCTCTCTTTGCTCTACCTTCACAGGAAATATCTCTTTGCAAAAGGTGCTACTTCATCCCTTGAAACTGGGGCATTAGTCTCTGAGGCTTAACAGAGGGGGAACACAATAAATGAGGACTCAAGCCAATATCATTCAAGAGAGAATTCCAGCCCCTCAGTGGAAGCCTCTGGAATCTTCAGGGATGGGAGGATGGAGATCACTATTCTCTGGGAGAGTGAGTCCAGAGTCTCATTACAAATGATGAGCTCAGGTGAGTTTTCAAGTTTCATGATTCATGGCCATGACTGACAAACCTGCTCCCATCAGCATCTCCTTCTTTCTCTGCATCGGTTCTGACAGGGCTCCAGCAGAATTCATAGGGCCAGGGGCAGAGGCCAAGTGGAGTCCTCGAGGGTCTCTCTTGAAACATTCAGGACTCGAAAGTTAACATATGTGCTCCATGTATGGGAAGTGGGGCCTCCCCACGCTGATCTATCGTTTTCCTTTTGAAAAGAAATGAATGATGTGTGAATAAGGAAACAAGCTAAAGTTATAAAACCTCCCTGGCCTGTGGCCCAAGATGCCGCCAACCTATCCAAACCCAAGAGATGGGGAGCAGATCCCAAAAAAATAATGTAAGAAACATAAAGGGCGGAGATGGATCTGGGCCAGAGCATTTATCTTCTAGGGAAAGAATGAATGTCTTCCGCTCCCACAGCAAGAACCCACCTGGGAGCCTCCCCACCACTCAACAGAGGATGGCTTCCTCCCTCCAAATCTCCTGGGGCACCGGCTGCCTGGAGACAGGGAGGGATTGATGCTCAGAGCAGGAAGGTTGAAGCCCAGAGCCTTGTCCCAGCACCAGGCTCTTCCCTTTCTGAAACTGAGGTTCTAGTGTTTCCCTCACCCTTTTCCAAAAGGACTTCAATCTCCTTCTACGTCTCTGGCTGCATTATTGATGCCCTTTCTTCTGAATTGTAAACTCTAGGAAGGTCAGAAGCCCATCTTGGTCATCTGTCTACTGCCTTCAGGACAGGGTAGGTTCTGAATGAATGAATATTAACAAGAGAAAATTGATGCTTGCCTTCCAAAGGGAGGGGGAGGGGAGGGAGGGAGGAAAAGAAGTTGCAACTCAAAGTTTTAGGAATAACTGTCAAGTACTGTTCTTGCCGCTAGGAAATAAGAAATACAGGTAAAGGGGTATAGTAAGTTATTTGGCCCAACAGGACAGAGGAGAGGATGGAGACAAGGGCAGAGAGGAATGATGGAGAAGAGAGCGGAGTGGAGATGGGGGCAATTAGAATGCTCGGTGTTTGGGGGTGGGAGGAGGGGACAAGGGGGGAGAAAATTTGGAGCCCAAAAATTCTGTGAAAATGAATGTTAAAAGTGAAATAAATAAATAAATAAATGGATGGATGGATGGATGAATGAATGAATGAAAAAAGAGAGAAAATTTAAATGATTCCCCAGATTATCTTGAGCACTAGCTGAAAACACCACTGAAATGCTTGAAGGACACAGGTGAAGGAAACAACATTCACTATGGGAAGACTGTATCCAAATGATCCTGCTGAAGACCATGGAAAGTCTGAGGAAGGACACACAGCCACAGATTTACAAGGACAATGGACAGAGCTGTATCTCAAAGCCCTTTCTCCTGTTAGTGGCTAGTTATCAGGACAAGAGGGACTTAAAACTGTTCTTATTATCGAGTTTTTTTTCCACTGTCATCACCATTATCATCATCATCATCGTCACCACGACTGATCTGTAGGTAGGACTTAGAGATTCATTTTACATACATTATCAGGTTTGATCCTCACAGTAACCCCAGAAGTTAAGTGATATTATCATCCCCACCTTACAAATGAGGAAACCAAGGCTCATCAAAGTGAAATGACTTTGTGGAGAGTCACATGGTGTAGTAAATAGTAGAGGTAAGATTTGCACTCAGGTAATCCTGTTACAAACCTGGTAGTGAGAAATCTCGACTAGTGATAGCTGGAGTGAAAATGACAGAACACTAGACCTGGAGTCAAGAAGTCCTCAATTCAAATATGACCTCAGACATGTACTAGCTGTGTAGCCCTGGACATCATTTCCTCTCTGTCTGCCTCAATTTCCTCATCTGTAAAGTAGGGATAATTACAGCACCTTCCTCCCAGAGTTGTAAGGATCAAAAGAGAGATGATTTGTAAAGTGCTTAGCACACAGTAAGTGCTATGGAGGACCACTAAACACCCAATATATGCATTATTGTCAGACCACACTATAGGCAGAGCCATGCTACCTCGACGGGCAGGTATCTTCCTTCTTGTGACTCCCCTGGTGCCTAGCACAGTGCTGTGAACTGCAGGTTGTCTAGCAGGTGCTCAGTGACTGTTTGTCCTGTGTTTCTGTAGATGAATCAATAGAGGAAAGGTTTTCAGTTAACAAATCATGAACCAATAATCCCAATTCTGTTTTGAAGGAAAGACTCCTGGCTGCCAATTTGAAGTAGCAAGCCTTACTAGTCAGGGGGCAGGGGCCTGAGGGGAAGATCACTCACGACCTGACTTCAGTCTAGCCCTCCTCCCCCCACCCCCCATCCTCGGACATCTGAGGCTCTCCTCCAACAAAGGTGCAGTTTGCAGTAGCCGCCATCACTGGCCCAGAGTGCAGCTCTCCATCCCCAGGGTCAGGAACCAGAGGTCTCCCAGAGATCAGTCCTGTGGGGCCCACGAAGGCCCCTGACACTGTGAAGCAACAGCAAATAAGAGCTGGGTTTGCAGCCACCCCAGTTAGAACACAACAGGAAACTGGACTTTACAAACAACTGAGGGCTCTGGAACCACAGGGAGACATTTTTTTCTCTTCCATGTAACTCTTCTTGCTTCCTCCTTCTGGTATTTATTAATCTGCTGGTTAACCACTGAATCCAGAATGTGGCCTGCTCTGGTTTCAGATCCTGTTCTCCAGGTTGGTCTCAGAGGACAACTGGCTGAACAAATTCACTTTTCTCTCTTTACTCTGAAACCAGAAGAAAGTGATAGAAAGGGAAAGGCAGAGGGTCCGTGCTCAGCAACGCCCTCTCCTTTCCTCCCCAGCCTAGCTTTTGTGCTCAGAGGATAGCTGTGGAGCGAGAGGGGTCCTGCTGAGGACCACTAAACACACAAACACACACACACACACACATACACACACACGAGAGAGAGAGAGAGAGAGAGAGAGAGAGAGAGAGAGAGAGAGACAGACAGACAGACAGACAGACAGACAGACAGAGACAGAGACAGAGACAGAGAGACAGAGACAGAGAGAGAGAGCAACACAAATAAATGAGAAGCAAAATTTATAGTAGAGACACAGAACTCAGAAAATCCCGAGGCCAGTGTTAGACCAGATCAACTTCCATTGTCCCTTCCTTTTGGTCCCTTGATTGAGGGGTCAAAGACTGCATGAATTTTCAAAATGAATTCTATCAGATAGCCAAAGAAAAATTAGTTATACTATTATACAAACAATTTACAAAAATAGGGAAAAAATAGACCTTTCCAATTGATTTCTATATACAAATACAGTCTCAATACCTAAACCAGAGTGAGACAAAAGAGAAAAAGAAAACTACAGATCAATAGCCTTAATGAACATGGACTCAAATCTTTAAAAATAAATTCAGCAAATAGATTACAGTAACATATTTAAAAGATCATACTTTATGACCGGGTTAGATTTATACCAGGAACATATGACTGATTTGACATAAGGAGAACTATAAATATAATAAGCCATATTCATAACAAATAGTTGGAAAATTATATGATTACATTAGCAAATGCTGAAAAAGCTTTTTTAAAAAATCTAAAACCCATTTAGTTAAAAAAAAAAACCCAACACTAAAAGGCACAGAGAAAATAAACTTTTTCTTAATATTTTAAATAATACCTATCTAAAACAAGAACAAAACATATGTAACAAAGGACAGTTAGAGCCTTTCCCAAAAAGATCATGAGTAAAATAAGAATGCCCATTATCAACACTATTTAGCACAGTGCTGAAAATGCTAGCTGCAGCAACAAGACAAAAAATAGAAATTGAGAGAATAAAGATGGACAAAGAGGGAATAAAATGACCACTTTTTGCAGATAATATGGTGATCTACTTAGAAAACCCTAATGATTTAACTAAAATGAATCTAAACAATAAATTCAGCAAAATTGTAGGATATAGAATAAATCCATAAAAATCAGCAGGAAGACATAGAAGAAGAAATTCCACTCAAAATAACTGCAGAATGTATAAAAGCTAAAACATATTCAGAAACTAGATGAATTCTACAAAACACTTTCCATAGAAATAAAGACAGACTTAAACATTTAGATAAGTAATAATGGTTCATGGGTAGGTCAAGACAATATAATTTTCAAAAAGATAACTATCTAATTTAACTTACTCATTCAGTGCCATGCCAATAAAATTACCAACAAGTTATTTTATTGAGCTAGAAAAAAATAATGAAATTCATCTGAAGAAACAAAAGGTCAAGAATTTTAAGGGGAGTAATTTAAAAAATGATAAAGAGGTCTAGTAGTACCAGATTACAAAGCAGAAATTATTAAAAAGATTTGGTGAATAGTATAGAGTTCCATCAGTGGAAAAGATTAGGAATCCAATGTACAGAAGCAAACGAACACAGAAGCATATTATTTTACAAACTTAAGGATATAGTTACTGCAGTTACTACACTTGGACAAAAACTGCTGGGAAAACTGGACAATAGTCTGAAAGAAACTAGGTATAGACTAACACCTCCTATGTATACCACATTAAGCTCCAAAAGGACTTGGACGTAGAGGTGACATCATAAACAAATTATAGGATTCAAGGAAGAAATTATCTTTCCAATAAGTGGATAGAGGAAGAATCAAAGACCAGACAGAGGAAAGAGAAAGGATTACAGAAATTGCAACAGATGTTTTGATTCCATAAAATTTAAGTTTTTGCATAAACAAATCCAACGCAATTAAAATTAGAAAGGAAGTGTCTCCGGCAAAGTCTCATTTACAAGATATGTAAGGAACAAGATTGAGAGCCATTCTCCAATAGTAAATGGTCAAACAATATCAACAGGCACTTTTCGAAGGATGAAATACAAGCTCTCAACAGCAATATGAAAAAATGCTCCAAACCACTCATAATGACTAGAGAAATGTTAATGAGAGAAGCTTGGAGGTTCTATTACACACTCATCAGAGAGGCAGAAATGACAAATGAGGAAAATGTCAGATTTCAGAAGGGGCATAGACAGCATATGTATTAATGCCCTGCTGGTGGAGCTGCCATGCTGGAAAGCACATCATTTGACCCAGTCATACTGTTGTTGGTGTTGATGTTCAGTCTTGTCTGACTCTTCATAACCCCATGGACCATAATGTTCCAATACTGTCCATAGCATTTTCTTGGCAAAGATACTGTTAATAGTTTGCCATTTACTTTTCCAGTGGATTAAGCCAAATAGGTTAAGTGAATTGCCCCAGGGTCACAAAGTTACTAAGTGTCTGAGGCAGAATTTCAGAAACTCAGGACCCAGCACTCTATCCACTGAGCCATCCAGTTGACTCTTTAGTCATCTTTAGTTGTATTATTACTAGTTATATGCCCTAAAGAGATTCAGGAAAGAAGAAAAATACCCATATGTGCAAAAGTATTGATGGGGGTGTTGTTTTGTTTTGTTTTGTTTTTTGTAGCTACAAAGCACTGAAAATTAAGCTGGACTAGTTAAATTACTTATAGCACATCAATGGGATGGAGCATCACTGTGCCATAAAAATGGTGGCATGGAAAGTGTTTCAGAGGAAATGGGGACAACAGCCATGAACTACAGTAGAGTGAAATGAGCAGAATTAGGAGAGCATTTTACACAAGCAAACACATTTCAAAGACTCCAGAACTCTAATTAGTGCATGAAAGTTCATGATTGCGGAAGACAAATAATGAAGAACATTAACCACCCACCTTCTGCCATGGAGCAGACAGACTTAAGATGCAGAATGAGACATCCAACTTTGGACACAGAGAATTCTGGACAGTGTGAGAATCTGTTTTGACTTGACTATGAATATTTGTTTTTCTTTTTTTGCAGTTGGTAAAGAGAAGTGGGATGACAATAAAATAAATGCTTGTTAATCAGAGAAAAATAATAAAGAAATAAAGAAAAATTTATGAGATAAATCAAAGCTCTACGACATGAGGAAATGATGTTGTTAACTCCAAGCTCTGCTTTTGAGGGGATCACATATCTCCAGAGTAGGTTAAATGCATGCTCCTTTCATAATAGCCCATAAGCTATGACTGGCAAGTTTTAGGAACCTGATAGAGTTGTCTATGAACCCTTGTCTGATAGATATGGCTTGAATTCCATGGCCACCTATGGACTGTGTCCCTCTCTGATGCAAAAGATAAGCTCAGCCATGGTGGAGTAGTGACAAGAAGCCGTTGTTCTAAAGCATTTTGCCTAAATCTGGAGCCCAGGACCCTGCAGCACTTATGAGGGTACAAGGAAAGGCTGCCTTCTCACTGTCATTAGAAGACATAATGAGTCTTCCATAGCCAGGCTATTGTGGAAAGGATGAGAAGGGGGGTGCCAACATTTCTTATGTTTTCATAGGCTTCTAGAAATGTACAGTCCAAAACCAAACCAGCCATCCCAGTTCTGGGAGAAGGGTCTCTTGCTGCCTTGACTATCTGAGTTCCTCCTGACAACTGCATCCCATGGTCAGATCACCTAGGGCTTGCGTATGTAACCTGAATCTCATGGGATCGTCCTAGGAGGAGGAGGAGGAAGGCAGGGTAAGTTTTAATTATGGTTTTACAGGGGAGCAAATTGAGTCTCAGTGAAGTAAAAGGGCTTGCCCAGCTAGGAAGTGCCAGAGAGAGACTTGAACCCAGATCCTGTTCTTCTGAGCCAGTGGTAGGGGAGGTAAGAGGAAGGGTGAAACATCAAGGTAATAAATGGCAGAAACTTCAAGGATGTTAGTCCTAGTTGAAGTGCCCAGCCTTCTAGCAGTTGTTAACCACTACCCTGCCCCCCTCCAGTTCCAGGAACCTTCCATTCTGAAGCCATCAGGGTTAATCACAGAGACCCATTTCTCAGTGGGACAGCACAAAGCAGGGCACACAACAGCACTGCTGGGGAATTCCAATTTCAGCACTTTCTTGGAAGCTGTCCACTTGAGCCATAAGCCAGGGCCATTCTTTATGAAGGTACAGCAAACCTTTCTTTACACAAGCTGTTTCTGAGAAGGAGCATGTGAGGTATGAACTGGGTTGTTGAATTATTTTGTAATAGGAAACTTGATGATAAAAATGCCCACATCATTGGCAGCTTCCATATTGATGGTGGCTAGGCTGAGAGTTGGGAAGATTGTTGGATGGTCTTTACCAGATTTTTAAGGTTTATAAAGTACTTCCTCACAACAGCCTTGTGAGACAAGGAATACAAGTATTATGTCCCCTCTCATTTAACAGATGGCAAAACTGAGGAGTTGAAGGGCAACATGACCCTGGCATGATCTCTGGCACATTTAGGAGTTATAGATACACACATACAAATTTGTATACATTTAAGTTGTGAATCTACAGACAAGTTAACACAGACCCTCCCTTCACCCCCATTGAGCCATGACTCACTGGGTTGAAAGTAGCTGAGTAATTGGAGCCAGGAGCTGGGAACTGACCAAGTGGGGGATGGGAATGGGGTCCACTGGTCGGTCATTGACTCCACAGTATATCCACTCTGCAGGTGAGCTGGGAGTCAGAATGTGAAACAGGTGTCAAAATGATTAAAGCACTAGATTTAGAGTCAGGGAAATCTGAGTTAACTTCTGTGTGCCTCAGTTTCTTTATCTGTAAAATAAGCATCCTATTTCACAGGGTCATTGAGAAGATTACATGATATATTTGTAAGGTGCTTTGCAGGCCTTAAATGCCATAGAAAATATGAACATTCTTTTTCCTGGACTGCAGAGCATATGGACAATACTCAGTCACTTACCTGACACACTGCTGGACAGAGGCGGGGATGACCACTGGGTTCAGATCCGGGGCTCGCAAGGACTTACCCTGGTGGTGTCTTCTCTCTAGAGATGAAAGCCTAGCAGAAGAAGTGGACTGGGCTGTTCCCCAGCTCATGAACATTTTCCTGGCAAGCTGGTGAGGACAAGGGTCTGCCTAAGGATGCAACAGATGCCCAGGAAGGTGAGGGAGGAGACTGCTCATTCAGAGAAGCAGGGTTTGTAATCCAGGTGCAGAGGAAATCTATCTTCTCATTCTCAGACAGAAAATCAGAGTGAAAGAACGGGACTTTCACAGGTCTGAATAGCAAGACCAGGGGCAGCAAGTTCCTTGTGGACCTAAAACTCAGGATGAAGCATTTTCTTAGGACCTAGGGGAGAGGGCGGGGTTTGAGGTATGCTTGAGGTTTCCAAACTGAATTCTAGGTCTGTAGAAGACAGAGCAGCAGCCCCCACCTTCATCCAGCAGCCAGAGAGCACTGGGCTGCCTGAGACCAGTAATAAAACATGCAACAATGCACTGAATCAGGTGAGGTGGGAGAAGAAAGGAACCTGGAGCCCTAAATGGGATGATTGAGCTAGAACAGGGATACCTAGTCCCACTCCTTCATTTTACAGATGAGGAAATTGAGCCAAAGTACAATACCCAGGGTCACCTGGGGAGATTCACTTTCAGGGGCCTCTGACTTCAAACCCAGAGCTCATCGGCAAAACTCCAGCCAATCTGGATAACATGAACTCCGGTGGCTCTCCATCACTCCCAGGATCAAATAGACAATTTTTGGGTTTTTCAAACTCTTCATAACTCTTCAAGCTCCTCCAGCCTCCCCGTCTTCCCATACCTTTCCTCTTCCCCTGTCCCCAAGATGCTTCACCTTCCGACACCAGCATTTTCTCCAGCTGGTCCCCATGCCTGGAATTCACTCCCTCCTTCCCAGTGTCCCTGGCTTCCTTCAAGCCTCTGTTGAAATCCCACTTTACAAGAAGCTTTCCTTAAAGCCTTTTCTGCTAATGCGTTCCTGCAGAGAATACGTGAGTTTATCTTCTGTCTTGCTTGGTTGATTGTCTATCGTTAAATAAGTAAGCTCCCTGAGGACTAGCTTCTTGTTTCCCAGAGCACAGCACAGTGCTAGTCACCTAAGGGTGTTTAATTAATCTTGCCTCCTCCCTGAAGCTCTTCTGGATCAGCACTTGTGGGAAGGATATTACCTTTGGAGCCAGAGAACCTGGAGAACAAACCTGGTAGGCTCTACTACTTGGTATCCAGTGTTCTCTGGCAAGTCAGCTCTCCCTACCTCCTCCATTTCTCCCTCTGTCACAGAAATGCTTTAGATGAGGGGATCTCCATCTCTGACATTCTCTGCAACGTTGAAGCTTGGATTGTTGGAAGAAACTTTTTTTGAAGGGATTCCCCCATGCTGCCCTATCTCACAGAGCTTAAACTACTGTTTGCCCACCTCAGGTGAACTCCCCCAGAAAGTGGGACAGAAGTGACTCAACCCTTCCTCTGGTAGTCGCTTTAAAAGGAGCTCCTCGAAAAGAGGAAAGATCCCTGAGTCTGGACAGGAGAGCCTGGGGGGAGCTACACAGAACATTCCTTGAGAAAGAGAACTCAGAACCAACCCTGGGGCATTCTAAGAAAGTCTTACTGTGAGTGTGCTAGGTTGTGAGCAGGCTCCCAGAGGGTCGCCCTGAGGGTCCGTGCTTACCTAAAGAGCAGTGGGTCAGAAAGCTCACTCCTGCAGCCAATTTCCTGCTTCCCTCTCTGCAGTGTGTGCCAGGCTCCATGGAGGTCAGGGAGAAGAGAGGCCAGGCTTGGCAGCCTCTTGGGATGACCTGAGGCCTTGGCACAGAGAAAGTCAACTCGTATTACTTCCTGGATCATTGAGCCCCATGTTCCTCCCAAATGGATTTAGAGAGAGAAGTTCATGCCTGATTTTACCCATTAAAACATCAGCTGTGTTTATTTTCTAGGAGGCCTATAAAAATGGAAGACTTTGTATAATATAAAACAATGATGAAAACATTGCTGGGAACCTGGGAATTTCTTTTAAAGAAGATTTGATAAAATCTCACTGAAAGCTCGGCTAAAATGGATAGAGATGGTCAACTCCAGAGGCACTATTAGGAGCTTGGCAAGATACACAGTTGAAGGCGATGAAAGAGGAAGGAGGGAGGGGCAGTCAAAGCCAGGAGAAAGGTGGGTCAGGGGTCGTGGATGCAGTGCACCTGAGGCTAAGGCATTGACCCTAATCTGTCAGGCAATAAACATTTATTAAGTACCTACTAGATACTGGGCACTAGGCTAAGCCCCGGGGATGCAAAGAAAAAGCCTAAAGCTGACCCTGCCTCCAAGAAACTCGTAATCTAAAGGGAGAGAGGGGGAGGACCTCACAGAAAAAGAAGATAAAGAGGAGGGGAGCAGGAGAGTACTAAGTTACAGGGATATGAGGGAGTCCTGAAGAAATGGGGAAGGGGGAATAATGAGGTGAATGTCTTGGTGCCCCTTGAGATGTTTGAGAATCTTGGAGGGGCTCTCTTTTGCCCATCCTCTAGCCTGTCCTAGGAGCAGGACTTGCTGTGTTTCAGAGTCTATTAAATCCTATAGGATGATGAGTTTCTGGAGATTGTGAAGTTCAGGAGAAAATGCATTTCTCCTCTAGGAAATCTCTTCTGCTCTTCCTGACTTCCTGTGGCAGTAGGAGCCAGGGCTGTGTTCTTAGTGCTACCCCCACCCCAGACTGGAAGTGGGGGCTCAGTGATGAGAAAGTCCATTTGGTTGGAGTGTGGATGAGAAATGATCTTGAATTCTGCCTCAATCTAACTTTGTGCCCATGATAGAGAGAGAAAGGAAAAGGCAAAAGGATGGCTTTCTGGGATCAAAGGAGGAAAGAGGAGAGGACAAGGTAGAGCTAGGATGCGTGGGAACCCCTGAAAGAAGAGTGGACCATAAAGGGTGTCCCAAGAGACCACGGATTCTGTAGGGACTGCAGAATAATCATCTAAATAATCATCGTGAATGATAATCAGGGGAAATGTGGGCAGCAGAGCAGGAAGGGAGATGGGGCAAAGGAGGTCCTGGGCACTAGGTGCCCAAGACTAGGGACAGGGGCAGTTCCGATGTTTGTACAGTGGTTTATAGCTTTGTTTGTAGCTAGATGCAAGAGATGAGGTCAGACTTCTAGAGAAGGAGACAGAGGTGGAATGAATGACTCACAGATACCCAGGAGTATAGCCCACCTCCCAAGGAATTCTACTAATACAAGCATCTAACCACATCTGACCCTCTCAGGACTGATGCATTTAAAGATATCCAAGGCCCCCTTCCTCCGATTAACCCAGAACATTCTGTTTCTTTTCTCTACTTAAAGAAAAAAAAAAAACACAGAGCCTCTAACTATGAACTGAGGGGCGGGGGTGGGGTTATGTAGTAGCAACAGAGCCAGCCTTCTGTGAGGGTGTGTGTTCGGGCAGGGTTGGCGGGGAGGGGACGGGAGTTCAGGTTCTGCCTTTCTCTGGCTCATACAAGGACAGAGAGCCAGCCAGCAGTGACCAAAACATGCATTTCTCCTTGAAGTCTGTCTTCCTGCACATGAGCCCCACGGGAGGGATTCTCACAACATAGCCAGACCTTACATTTTTGGGTGAGTGGACCCCAGGCCAGTGGTTAATCCAGGATCAGATGGTACTTTTAGTGATGGTATCCATAATCCTGATGAGTTATCTGCTCCTCAATATTTTATTTCCACTTCAGGAGAAGAAAAACAGAAGGTGTTTCTCACAGTTTTCTCCCCACCCCCTCCACCCCCCCCACCTTCCTGCTGGGTGCCTCGGAATTCAACTTCTTAATTCACAGCTCGGGTCATGCCAGTGGCCACCGATAGCTGGTTACTGAATACTGAACAAAGCTCAAGCTCCCTGAGCCCTTTGTAACGTGACTCTGCCCTTCATGCCTCCTGGCTTCTGTGTTGCTCTGGGAGCCTGTCTCCCGAATTTCTGACTGTGAATTTGCTTGGAAAGAGACATTTCCTGTACTTGCAATGTCCTCCTCTCCCCTTCTGTGAGATACTACCCATACTGCAAGGTTCAATTTGTAATTTGCCTCAGAGATGTAGTCCTCCTTAATCTCCCCTGGTCAGTAATGACTATTGTATAGTGGTAGAAAGCAGACATCATGTTAGTAGAGTGGGAAAAGCAATGACAAAAGACATGGATTCAAATCTTGCCTCGGCCACTTCCTACCTTTGTGACTTTGGGCAAGTCCCCTAATTTCCTTGAGCCTCAGCTTGTTGGTCTGTAAAATGGAGTGGCCTCTTTGGTTCCTCCCAGCCCCACGAATCTATGATTCCATTCTGTTGAATGGGATTGAATTGGGATTACTTGGGCATTTGTCTCATCTTTCTTGCCAGATTGTCAGCACCTTGAAGGCAAAGACATTTGATTCATATTTAGATATGGCTCAGTATATAATAAGAACTAAATCCGTATTTATTCAACCTGCATCATTAAATGGAGGACCCGCACTGATGAAACCAATTATCCATGGAAATATCTACCAATGGCAGTGAAAGAAGAGGTGGAAGACTTGAAATCAACATTTCATAGGGATTGGGAGGGTGGAAACCCCATCCCTCTGTTCTGGCAATGCTATGGGTTCTGCTTAGTGATGGGTCATCCCCTGGACGGCATCACTCACAGTTTTCCTGGGAAACTTAAGTTAGTGACCCATTTGCCATAAAGTAAGGTGTTTGAGCTCTGGGTTGGACATTAATCATGGTACACAAGTGAGAATCCCAGGAATAGGTCAAGAGACAGCCAAAGTTCATGCTGTAAAACAATAGGTGATATGTGTCAGTCTGACACTAATTCCAGCTGTTCGTGATAGAATCTCAAGTCTGTTCCTAGCTAACCAGGAAGTTACCTTTGTAGCCAATGAGAGTAGGGGCAAAGTGAGCAGTACTGACAGAGCAGAAGAGTTGGGTGTTACTAAGGTACCCTCTGCTGAGGTTCTACCCATGGAGGTGGAAAAGGAGTAAGGGTACAATGTGCCAAACTGTGGACAAGGAACCATGGGAGCCATAGAGGAGTCAGGGTGGTGTCTGTAGAGTGAGAGCAGAATAGGAAATGTGTTTGCTCGAGGACAGTGGTGAGCCATGTGCTTTTCCAGCCCAATGTACCCAGCCTCAGCAGGCTCTGACTTAGTCTACAGCAGAGAAGTCACTACAAATGGAGAAGAGAAAACAGCTCCTCAATTTCAGCCATGAGGATGGTTGCAGCCCATTCTTTGGCAACCTTGTCTGCATCCTCTGATTCTCTTAGCATTTCGTGGAGCCCGAGCAGACTCCCCTTTGGTTAGCCCTAGTTCTACACAGTCAGCCTGTCGCCTCTGCCCGTCCCACACCTCACTTTTCAGGTGGCATTTCTTATTCCTTTTATTCCTCTTCTCTTGTGCAAGTCTTTGCTAATGCCCTCCACCACTGGCCTTTGGAGTCTTCAGAGACCATGATGTCCCATTATTTACAATTATGCAACAACTCTGCTTAAAACAAAGATCCTTTGTTTTAGGGGAAAGCATGGAATCATTAAAAGAACTATGCAGCTACACAAAGTCAACATAAGCTGCCTTCATCCTGTTCAACTTTGGGTCCAACTCCTATGCTTGCAATGTCTACACAGTGTAATGTTCTGATGGATAAAGTCTTTATTTTGTTCATCCAACTGCAGATCCTAGAGTGGATTGTAGATATTTATTATTCACTTCCATTTTCCAGTGAGGATAGTTAGAGCAAACTCTCTTAATTAATTATCTGTAATTTCAAAATGCTCTGCAATACTCCAGGGCTTGGCACAATCAACTTGTGGCTGTCTGCCACCACAAGCATTTGAAGGGTGTCCCCTGATGGGATGTCCATCTAGGCTCCTTGATGGCCAGCCCTCATAGTGGTAAATAGCTTTGGTGAGTGTATAGCTCCCTGTTTTATGCTTTGATATTGAAGTTCAGAGGTCCACTAGACACAATTGTGTGCTAGGATAGCTTCAAAGAATGTTGTATGATTCCATTTGTTGGTGGAAACTCTTTTAGGAAGTTTTTTTGGTTTAACAGAAACAACTGCCTTTATAAAAAAGTATTATCAACAGACAGCTCAGTAGGGTCATGTCTCTGAACCCAGATTCATTGGCTTTCTTTGTGCCTAACTGCCAGCAACTTCTACTGAGACCCAGCTGTTGTTAACAAGTCACTTAGATCTCATATTCCAGTAAAGTAAAGCCAGTTTAATGAGAAAAGGCACGGTCACCCTGAGTAGAAGCAGCCCCAGGTAACCTAAACTCCAGCTGACCTTCTCCCTTCCCCATGGTCAAGGTTGCCCATTGGGAGGGGGAAGGGAAGGGAAACAGGAAGGACAGGAAGCAGATTTTTCAGTTGCTTTCTCATAAACTCCTCTCTGCCCTCTTCTCCCATTAGACCCAAAGTGCAATCCCCTCCCCACCCCACGGTAGAGAGTGATTCCCCTGTTCTCTCCCTCCTATGGCCCACTCAGCGATCACACTACGTTCTTGCTGTGTAAAAACAATTGCTGACTTGTTCTGACAAGTTAATCATCCTCCTTTAAAGATGGCAAACTCCACCTTATCTTTCCCTGTTAACCTTGAGTCTGGGGCTGCCCTTCCATCTCCAATGACTTTTTGATGGGGTAATCAGGGAAGGGAAATCGGGCTAATTTTCACGAGGAACATTGTGTTTCTCCACAACACTTTTCCTAAGAGCATTTTTGTTTGCCCTGGCTGTTCCGGTGTTAGAGGTTTCATGCTTAACTTGTCTCTCTCTGGACTTGGTTTACAATAGCGATGACCCTGTGGCCCCACACATGGTCTCTACTCTGTCTATGGCTGGCATTTAAACAGCAAAAGGAAATTTCCCTGAGGGTGGTGGTGGTTTGCCAACAAGAGCAAGTACCCACCACCCTCCAGTGTGAGTGCTGCAAAGGAGGGTGGCTGCTGGCGGTAGGGGTGAATATGAAGGAGACTTTTCTTGCATCATCGGCCAGCAAGACTTGATGAAAATGCCCCAAAAGGCTAAGTAGGATTAAGAAAAGTGGAAAACCCCTCCTTCATATTTTTCTCAGAAATGTGAACCAGAAATCAATATGTCAGGCATTGCATGGCTCATTTTTCATGCCAAAACTATTCCTGAATCTCTCCAGTCTGCGCTGAAAGAAACTGAAGCAGGAATGGAGAAAAGCTGTTCTGAACGCTTTCATGTGGCTTCCACTGCTAGAAAAACACGCGCTTTCTCTGTACGGGATCTGAACAACAGCCTCATTTAGAATCTGGCTTGACTTGCAGACAGGGTGTCAGAATTTTTTTTTTAAAGGGAAAGAACAGGCATCATCCTGGGAGAAATATACCCGTTTAATTTAAAGGTTGGCAGGGGATGCGGGGGAGAAGAAAGCCCTTGAAGCCTTCTCTCCTCAATGAAGCCTTTTTTCTTTTCCTCTCCCGCACCATCCTGTGACCTGAGAGCTGGAAGCACTTTAGTCCTGGATCAGACCTGTGGTTTCCAGGAGGCAGCAGAGGAGGGGGCTCTCTCCCTGGAGCACAGAACTTGAACACACACGTTGGCACTTAGCTTTTTTTTTTTTTTCCAGAGGGAAAAGACCAATGAGAACATTCTGAGTCTAGGATTCAGGTCAAGTTCCCTTTGGTAAAACAATCAAGTCAAGTCAACAAGTAATTGCTAAGCACCTACCATATTCCACACACACTGTGTTAAGTAGGGTTACAATGAAAGGGAGGAGGCATTTATTAAGCAACCACTATGTGCCAAATACTGGGGGTGCAAATAAAGGAAAAATACAAGTCTCACACCTCAGGGAGCCCACCTCCTAATGGGGTATGGATGGCGACATACAGACCACCCTGAGATAGGATGAGACAGAGACGATCTCAGAGGGAAGGCCCCTGCATGGAGGGCATCCATTCATCAGGAGGAGGGGAGAAAGGAGCGCATTTCAGACACGAGGGGCAAGGACCATTCGAGCTACTCTCCACTGTGACTGCTCGTCACATGACGTCATCTGTGTGTGTGTATGTATGTGTGTGTATGTGTATGTGTGATTGTGTGTATATGTGAGTGTGTTTATGTGTATGAATGTCTCTCTGTGTGCATATATGTGTGAATGTGTAAGCATGTGTGTGTATGTGTGATTGTGTCTATATGTGTGTTTGTATGTGAATGTGTGTATATGTGTGTATGGGTGTGTGTTTATGCATGTGTGTGTGTGAATGGTAGAGGTGTCTAAGGGGGAGTTTTAACACCTCCAAAACCATTTCTCTTGAAGTCACATGCAAGAGACCTACCCTTAGCCAGACCAATGGTCTTGGTCAGAGGCTCTTGGTCATTTGAGGAGGAAATGCCAGTGGGGGACGAGAGGAAACCCAGAGGAAAGCCAGAACAAGTCAAGGTGGGTGGCTGTCTCAATGAAGGGACTGGGGAGGATGCCGAGACAGACGGCCCTGTTTACTATTGGGCACAGTGGTGAATTCAGGAAGCATCCTGGGGCAAGGCATGGAAAGGCTCCCCTTCTCCTCTCCCCCCAGCCTTGGGCCAAGGCCTTCCTGGACCTGGCAGCTGGGAGAGGAGCCTCCAGGCTGTCCTCTGGCCCCAGGCGTCTGGCTGTGGGGGTGCTCCAGGGGATGGGCCAATCACTGGGCAGGAGTCACAGTTCTGCCTCACTCTCTTCACCCAATTCAACAGCCATAATGAGGTGCTTACTGTGGCAAGGGCTGGAGATTCTGAGGCCAAACCAAATAAGACCTGCTCTAAAGGACCTTTTCTTCAGTTCTATTCTGTTTGAGGATACAGCAGAACCTAGAGAGTAAGCAGAAGACAAGGACTTGACACCTGCACTGAAGAGGGGACCAGAGAAGGCTTCCTGGAGGAGGCAGTGTCTGGGCCAGCCCTGAAAGTTTAGGACAAGGCCCCTATTCCACAGTTCGCTAGAATAAGGACACAATGCAGCCTGGGAGGCAGATGGAAAGTGTCTCTGGGCTTGCAGGAAGCTGCCCAAGGCGGCACCAAAGGCCAGGAGGTGGAACCCTGACCTGGAAGCCAAAAAAGCCAGTGTCTGGGCCTGAGGGTGCCATGTACCAGTGGTCTGGATGACACTGGGCAAACCTTCTCTCTCAGAGCCACAGAGTTCGTCCGCCAGGAGGGAGATGCCTCCTCCAGAATCTGCTGTTTTAGGCTCAGTGGGCACCCAAGGCAGCAGCATTGCTAAGCCACCTGAAATCATGCTTCTAGAACCCTTGGACTAGCTGCTGTCTGGGGTCAGGTCCCTCTGGGCCTGAGATGGAGGATCCCTGGCAGTCCTTCATCCAGACCTGCTTGAAGACCTTCAGTGACCATCCCCCTGAAGATCTATCCTGCCCATTCCCCTTTTCTTCTTCAGGCTGAGGCTTGCCTGCCTACCAAGCTTTTCTCTCTCTGATCCCAGAGAGGGGCTCAGAGGAGGCCAGTGGTGTGGTGGACAGAGTGTTGGGCTCAGGAAGACTCTGGCCACCCACTCCAGGGAAAAGTGCTTGCTTGGCCCTCTCAGCCTGTTTGCCCATCTGCTCCTCATCTGTTAAATGGGGATAATGGCACTCCCCTCCCAGGCTTGCAACAATGTCAAGTAATGCCATAGGAAGGTGAGCCATCACTACCTGCTATCTTCTTCTTCATCATTATTGGCTATCACCATGTTCGGGATTATTAACCATCTTCTTCCAGGCCCAGCTCCTTCTCACTGAGGCCTGAATACAAGGCATTGTGCTGGTTTTCTCACTGGGGCAATAATCAATCACTCAGGGAGAGCAGAGAGCAACTGAGGCCAAGGTCAGCATCATGGAGGCCACAGGGCCTCAGCCACATACCTTCTAATCCCATCCAAAGTATCAGGTTGAGAACAAGAACAATCTCTTCTCTGGAGAAACCAACCCAGACGTCCTCATCCCACAGCTGCACCACTGGTGGTGGCTGCCTCCCCAGAGGCAGAAGAACCCCACTTTTTGTAGCAGAAATGTGAAGGGAGGAACTGGAAACACACAAGACCCCAGGATGACTTGGAGAAACTGGGGCCAGAGAGAGTTAACTTGCGTTTTTAGCCAGGATGGGCTGGATCGAGGGGAATCAGAGGGGGCAGAGAATCAGGAAGATATCAGCGTCCATAACTCTGAAAAGGCAGCCCTGGAATGGTCAGTCAGCCTCCCCCCACATATGACCCCCTCCAGACCTACTGCTCCTCCATTATTCCTGCATGACATGATTCCTCATTGTTACTACAATGTGTGATCCCACAAGAAAGGATGGCCCAATTCCATTGCTCCAGGTAGGAGTACCCAGCCTTCCTCAGATGGGCACACAGCTGTGCTATGCTACAGCGTCTTGTACTGGGGCTGCTCAGGCCAGCACAAGGAATTGGAAAGCTGCTGAGTCTCTGCAAGGCTGGGCTGGGCTGCCAGGGGGTCCTTGGGCCCAGGACAAGGCGTTTGTGCTGTTTGGGGATCTCAGATCACAAGGGGAGCAAGACAGCACATCCCACAGGGAAATGCCCATGTAACCACATGTAACAGACGAAGAGCCAGCTTCCAGAAAAGCATAGGTGCGACTTCTCTCTTCTCTAACAAATGAGAGGCTTGCATGCAGCAGTGCTAACTTTGATCACAGACACTATCTCCTGGCCTGTAATTTCAGATTCATTTGATAAATATTTCCTGATTACCTACTGTCTGCTTGTTCTCTCACTCTCTAGATCGCGAGCTTCTTGGGGGCAAGGATTGTCCTTTGGCTCTTTCTGTCCCCAGCCATTAGCACAGTGCCTGGCGCACAGTCGATGTTTACTAAACGTTTGTAGACTGACCGATTCTTGGGCTGAAAGCTTAAGGTGAAAATCATGGAAAGTACAGGCACAGCCCTGCCCTAAGGGGCTCCTCGCTGGAATGTAGAGAAAGGTCACAGGCACTGTGGAATAAAAGACCTCTGACCTTGGAATCAGAGCCCCTAAGTTCAAACCCTAAAGCTGCCGTTTCCTCCCTGGGCCCGGGTTTTCTCACCTATCAAGTGAGGTGAACAAGTGTCTCTGAGGTTCCCTCCAGCTTGATATGGATGCTCTGACACAGCAAACAGCTGGGAAACATTAGCGTTTCAGGCAGGAAGAGCCAAGAGACCCAAGTACAAGCTGAAGAAACACCAGGGAAATTGGAAGGGGGGGGCGCCATTAGTTTGGGAAGGCTTGACTTCCTGGAGCGGGGAACTTGGACTCCATCCAGTTTCAGAGGGGAGGGGGATTGGTATAACCCAGGCTCTGAGCTGCTGATCTCAGCTCTCACTGGCCCTCAGGAGTCAGGTGCCCCAGCTCACCTACTCTAGTCTTCCTAGGAGTAACTTGAAGGGGCTGTCTTTCTAGCCTCACAGCTCCTAACCCCCCACCCCAGACTATCAGGTGAGAATCACCTAATCAGTCAGTCTTAAGGAATTTGTAGACAGTTTGTACTCTGATAACTCAGGAGGAAAGAGTGAGGATGATGACTTTGCAAAGCTCTGCCTCTTAGATATCACCCACAATGTCACTGGTCCTCTTGGAAAATGAAGGACAAACAGTAACAACTTTTAGAGTATTTACCAAGGAGATCTAATATGGAGAACTGGTGTGAAATCTCTCCCCTAAGTCTAGGTATGATGCACTCTCCCACAAGTACACACCAAGGCCAGAAGGAAATGGTCTCAGTGACCAAGGGGGAATGCAGAGCTTTTCTCCCCACAATGGGGGACTCAGGAAGCTCCCCTTGGATCTGGTTTTTATCTAGGTCTTATCAAGGCTCACTGGGGAGCTGTGAATCTGCTTCAATCTGCCCTGGGCTTCCATTGCAGCCACGACTGACCATCATTCCAGGACAGTGATAGGATGCCATGTACCCAAGATGTCCTTCCCTGGTCAATGGCAGAGCCCAAGAGACGAGCCCAAGACCAAACCAAAGCTCTCCTCTTCTCTTCCCTCCTGCACCTCCTTCTCAGGGTCTTTACTTGGAACCTTCTCTCCTCTTTCACTACTCACTGGAATCTATCCCCAAGGTTTGCCACTGGACTGGTATTTTATAGAAGACCCATGGGACAATGACCAGATTGTCTCAGCCAACACAATTTCTTTCTGGGCAAGTGACTCCAGTTCATCCGATGGTGCATCGAAATCAATCATGGCCTTTTTACCAAATGTCACTTACTTTAGGAGGAGTAGGGGGAATCTGATTTACTCACCTGCCCCCATTCTTACACTGGAGTTGATGGAGAGTCAATGAACATCAGTTAAGCACTTACTACAGACCAGGCATTATGCTGGGGGATACAAAGAAAGGTATAAGACAGTCCTCACCCTCAAGGAACTAATAATCTAAGGAAGGAGGACAGCACATAAAAGAATAGGATAGGCTTCTGGGTAAGCAGGGGAGAGAAGTAGCCAAGTATGAGGAAGTCCTATGGCCTTGGTGGGAAATTACCTGAGGAAGTGCCTTTGTTTCATCTTGCAGAATGATGAGTTGGATCAACCAGATGGGAACTGATGGGTGGGAAATGAGAGGAGAAGAAAGGGCAGGGCAGGTAAGGAACCCAGGATATGCAAAGGTGTGGAGGTGACAAAACCAAACGGGTTTGAGCAGAAGCCTGTAAGTAGATGACTGTGTCTAGAATATGGGACCTTTGCTGATCAATAGTAGGAAAGATGAGACTGAGAGTGAGGTCTCAGCTCGTAGCTGGTGATGAGGAGTCTTGTGCTTGGGGAAGAGGGACGAAGAGTATGATGCTCAGCAGGGCACCCTTCTAGGTTCCTAGGCAAACCTGAGCAGAAGCTGATCTCCTTGACCTCAGAAGACTGAACTAAGAGCGACATATGGGATTTAACAGAGAAGAAGCCTTAGGCTCAATTTAAGGGATAATCACCTGAAATTACAACTTATTGGAAGTTGACTGGGATGCCCCATGAGTTCCCAGGTCCCCCTTTCCTAGAGATGGCCTCATCTGAGGCCAAAGAGGATACGGAGGAAGGGAATGTTGTTCAGATTTGGATTGGACCAGAATGGAGACCTGTGAGCTCCTCATTTTCTGAGCCTCTGGTTATTTGGCTGAGTCTTTTATTGTGCCTAAACCTGGGATGCTGCTAGACTCTGCCTGGATTTCTTCTGTATTATAACTTTCAATAAAGCTTGTTTGTTTCCCCTTCTTTCTCCTTCAGCTCCTCAGTGGTCAGGGCCAAGTTCAAGATGCCATGGCTGCCTATATTCCCTTCTTCCAGCTTTAGAAGGATGAACTCATCCTCCAGGAAGGGTTATTGCTTTTCCTGTTCTTGTCAAAGAGAGCTCAAGCAGGTATCTGGATGATTCAAGTTCCCCATCAGGCCCATCATCTATCTCCTCCATCAAGCCATCAGTGAGCATTTAGTCAGCATGTATTATGTGCCAGGCACTTTGCTTCCCACTGGAGCAACAAAGAAAAGGTGGAAATGGCCCTGCCATTCTGATTGAGCTCGGCCTCCTTTGGTGCAGGAATTCTGTTTGATACTTCTGTGAAAATGTTCCCTTCCTTTCTCCATCTGTTGATCTTTCCCCAAATTCTCTCCTCCATCCTTTCTCCTCTGAATGCTTCCTGAATTCCCTCACACCAGTACTGAAAGCTTTCTCAGTACACAACACCACTCACTTTCCTGATTGATTGATCACCTTAAAAGTAAATAAAGAAATTCTAGCCTTCCAGAGACTACATATTTCAGGCAGGAGTTCCAAACCGAGCTCCCATGGCAACTGATATCCTTGAATTAGGACATTTTAGCTCATTTTACCAGTGACCCATCCTTTGTTTAGGATAGATTAGGGGGTCTTAACCATTTTTATGTCCTGATTTCTTGGGTAGTCTGCTGGAGCCTATGAATTCCTCAGAATCATGTTTGAAAATAATTGAAGGAAAAACTGAATTCCAGTTAGAGGTGATTGAAATTAAAGATGGATGTTCTCTTCTCTCCAAGTTCAGAGGTTCATGAAATCTATCAACAGCCCCTTTGTTCATGAGCCACAGGTTAGGAGCCCTTCATGTAAGAGACCAGGTTGATGAATTTGATGGCTGGCTCTGGGCATGGTAAGGAGTTGATCATAAAAGATCACTAAATAGAGACATAATCTAGGCAAGAGAATCAGATTCCTCCCTTTTTACTCTGAATGTGGATTTAGTCTGGTCTATTACTTCCTCAAGTAAAACTACGACTTTACCTGGCACTGAGTTTATTAGATACACACACGCAGTTTTCTTCATCCTACTCCCTTTTCACTTAAATTGATCAGATCCATAGGTCTCAAATAACTCTGTTTTTACTTTGTTAAATATACTGGGGCAAGAGCCAAATCATTCCTGCATTTTAAGTTATGATCTAGAAATCCCAAACCTGTTTTCAGACTTTCTGCTTTACCAAGTATAGACTTTGAAACCTACTTTTCTCTTTGCAAAACTCTTGCCCTTAGTTGGTAGCAATGATAGAAATACTTCTTTGTCCTTGACATCTTTCATTGCTTGCCCAAGAAGGAATTTATCATCCCTAACAATGTTCCCAAGGTCTGCATAGTACTGGTGTTGATCTCCACTGACTCTTCAGTTAGGATGTCATCATCAGGCTTTATGACTGAACATAGCAGGATTCTCTGTTGTTAATGACAAATTAAGAACTATCAGTCCCAGTTCTGCTCAGTAAAGAGCTCATCCCTTCTTCCTCTGCCCTCTCATTAGATGGGTTCTCACTTTATGGCACCTAGGAGTCCAGTCCTTGGGGGAATGGACAGCTCCTCTCTCCTCTATGGGAAGATTTTACAGATTTTAGCTCTAAGGGTGAAGGATCCTTCTTCCTTTCTCCTGTGTAATGTTATTCCACATTTCAAACATTCTGACAAGAGTCAGGATTCCCTTTTGCCTCGTCAAATAGTTTTCTTTTTTTGCTTTTGCCATCAGGTCATTTATTTCAAGGGGGGAAAAGTTTTCTTGAGTCTAATAATCTAGAGAATGGAGAGGCATTCTTTCATGTCATCTTCCTTCTCTTCTAGGAGAAACACCAACCTGATCTTTCTTTGTATGTAGATAATGACTTGAACTTGGCAGAAAGGTACCACTTCACATTTTATGAAAATCTTTGCAAAAGTACTCTTGCTTTCCATACTTAATTAAAGTGAGATCTCCAGTCCTGACTGGTTCTCCATGGTAGCTCTTGAGGCCAGTTGTCCAGGCAAGCTGCTTAAATTGGCAGCCTAAATTGGTCTAAATTGTTTGGTTCTCCTGTAATGTTCTGAGTTTATTGCAGAGTCCTTCCTCTCCCCCATTCTCTATTGAGGAGGATAGCTTATCCAATGCTCTGGGTTGTCAGTGAGCAGCTTCCTATTCAAGGGCTAATGTCAATAGCCAGTATCTCTGAGGAACTTCCTAGATGAATATAATTACCAACCATTTTTCACCTGTTCTTCTTCTTCTTCTTTCCTTTCCCTTCCGAAGCTCCTCCTGTCTTCAGACTCTGACTCTCCCCACCCCCTCTCTCTTTATGTTGCAGAAATGGCAACACACTGTAATTAACTCCATTCCCATTTATGAATGAGACTATGAGCGCAAAGGCAGGAGACTTATAAGTGGGCTATTGTATAAAAAGCATTTAACATCTCTCCGTGAGAATTAGAACCAAAGTGAGGAGCACATTTAGCCTGGATGCCAGGACTGAGAGAAGCCTGTCTCCAGGGATCTGTGGCAGCTAGCCCAATCCCAGGCTCCTTTATGCTTTAGAAACCACATGGTTGAGAAATTACTGGGATTGAAGCACCTTTACATGGGGCACCTAGAAGAAAAATAGAGCTTCCTAAGTTTGGCTTTTAAAGCCCTTCACAACTTAACCCCAACCTCCCCCTCCAGCTTCATTATTCATGACTCCCTTTCATGTCCAGCCCAACTAGCTTTCTTACTGTTCCTTGTGCATGAACCTCCAGCTTCCATTTCAGTGTATTTGCAATGGCTTCTGCCATGTCCCAAATGCACTCCCTTCTCACCTGTGTGTGGTAGAGTTCCATATTTCCTTTAAGACTCAATTGACCCCCAGGTGCTGGTATCCTCTTTCCCAAAGCTAAATGGGACTTTTTTTTTAATAATACATACATATACACGCATGCACATGTATATGTGTGTATTGGTATGTAGGTATGTATACCTCCACATCATCTCCCTCCTTGGAATGTAGGCTTTTTGAAGGCAGGCACCGTATCCTTTTTGTCCTCCTATCCTCCCCACTTGGTGCAGTGGCTGGCACATGGGAGTTATTTAATAAATGGTTTTTGATTGTTAATTTAAACTATGTTAACATTATTAAGATTCTTTGGAAGATGTAGTAATAGACTGATGACATTCAAAGCCCTCAGGTGAGGCAGGAGACAGGAGACTGTGTGGATGCTCACCAAAGTGGCTTCCTCCAAGGATGAATGGTATCCCCGGTCCAGTCCAAGTGAGCTAACAATCCCTTCTAGATGATGAGACCCATTAGATGCTTCTGTCCAATTGATCCTCCTAAAGGGCATGTGTAATTATGGCCCACTTCTCATCACCTCCAGGACCAAAAGGAAAATCCTTCTAAGTCCATCCTAACTTGGCCCTCCCCTCCTCTCTGGTCTTCTTCCACCTTGTGTCCCCCTCCGTACTTTATGATCCAGGGGTACCACTGTCTTTATTGTTCTTGGAACAAGACCCTGCATCCACGGGCATTTTCAGCGATGTCTTCCATGACCAGAATGAGCTTCCTCACCTGCCTTCTCACCTCTTTGACTTTCTTCCAATTCCAGCTAAAACACTTTCATCTACAAGAAGACTTTGTCAATTCCCTTAATTCGAGCGCCTTCCCTTTGTTGATTATCTCCACATTATCATGTCTATACCTTGTTTGTGCATAGTTGTCTGAATGTTGCCTTTCTATTAGACTGGGAGTTCTTAGAGGGCAGGGGCTATCTTTTACCTTTCTTTGTATTCCCAGTGCTTACCACAATGCTTGGCACATAGTAAGTGCTTAATCAAAATTTTTGACTGGTTTTTTACAGTTAACATTGTGCTGATGACATGGAGCTTCCGACGTTGCAGTCTCCCAAATGAGATTCCAGAACATTCAACAGATTTGGGGGTAAACTTTCCCCATAGAAGAACTGAGTATATGCAAATCACCTATTGTCCATATCACCATGAAATTCTCTAGAACTGGGAGTGAGAAGCAAAGAGTCTGTCACTTCCTCATCCTCCTGGCCTGATGTACTGGGGGACATGAGAGAAGGAATCCTCAGCACTGAAAAGCACTATCTTTTGGAGGCAGCCAGTAACAATGAAAGAAAAGACTGAGGATGAGGGCAGATTGCTTACAATGGAAGAGGGGTCCAGATGGAAATGGAGAGACTACAGAAGTAGAGCAGGGATAAGGTAGCTGATGAGGGAAGTGCAGGATTCAGAAGAATAGAGGGGGCAAGGACTTTGGCCTCAGCAGGGAGCAGGGGCTGGGAGCTTGCCTGCTACATGGGACCTTGCAGAGACGTCAGAGCTCATGCATCTATCTTTGACCTTACTCAGTCTATATTAGCATCTGCCTGACTCTTTTGACCTTGGGCTCTCCCCCCTCTTCTCAACATAAAGATTCAATTAAGTATCATTTTTGTGTCATTCATTGTGCTGGACACTAAGGCCAGTGGTGGTACGAAAACAAAAAAGTCTCTATACTTGTAGAAGTAAAATTTGAACATGACTTTATTCTTAAGCTATCTAAACTTTCAGAAATCTAAATTAACCATCAAACTCTCATTTTCTGTTTTAACATTCCCATTCATTTCTAAATATATTCCTCCCAACAAACTGTCCCTTATAACTGAGAGGAGAGAGAGGGAAAGAGGAAAAGAGAGAAAGGGAGAAAGAAAGAAAGAAAGAAAGAAAGAAAGAAAGAAAGAAAGAAAGAAAGAAAGAAAGAAAGAAAGAAAGAAAGAAAGAGAGAGAGAAAGAGAAAGAAAGAGAGAGAAAGACAGAGAGAAAGAGAAAGAAAGAAAGAAAAGAAAAGAAAAAAGGGAGGAAGGAAGGAGGCAGGGAGGGAAGGAGGGAGGGAGGGAAGGAAGGAAAAGCAATTTCATCAAAACTAGGCAATACACCAAATGAGTTGGACAGTACATACCATATTCTCCATCCATGGCTCACACCTCTGAACAGTGTCATAAACTTCTTAAATCTTGGCAAGTACAGATGTTGACATTTCATCATTGGTCCATTGGGCTGTAGTTCCATATGTGAAGGAAAACTGGAGATGTGATTCTACCAAAGAATGAGGGATAGTTAGGGGCAGGGGTGGGAGAGTTCAGGATTGGCCACAGGAAGATCTGCTAATACCCTGAGCTTCACTTGCCTGAAGGCACTAAGAACTGTGCCTCATAGAACAGCCTGGAACATGGGCTGGGTCAGCTTCTTGTCTGACCACCAGTTCCATGTCTGAAAGAGCCTGAATCAAAAAGAGCATCTTTTCTCATTTTAGAGAGGATGAGCTAAGATGGTGGGGGAACATTTCAGCTCCCATGAGGAAATACTTCAGTTGGGCAAGACTGATCAAAGGGGGGAATGACAACAAGAGAGGGACAAAGGGTTTAGGAACCAGGAGCCATGATGAGAAGCCAAGAGACTGTCTGCCTCCAGAGGGATGCTCACTAGCTGGTTGCTGGAGAGCAGGTCTGCTGATCTCACTGTTCTTTTCCATCCACAAGTCTTCTGACTGAACAAAAGCCTGTTTGGGTGGGGCTGGGAAGAGGGTACTTGTTTTTTTCTAAAAAAGGATGACTCAGGGAGAAGATGGTCTCCTTATGGGAAGAATGGGAGATACTATCTTTATCACACCAACTTAGTCATTTACTAACAAAAATGGTCCAACATTCATCCCAGTGGATAATTAATGTTTACTGAGTACCACCAAACAAAGAGAGTGAGTTCATGTTAACTATAAGCTAGCTTCCCAGAGCCTTAGTCCAGGCCCTTTGGTTTAGAAGACCTCTAACGTTCAGAGACTCCACAAGGGTGGGGCAATCCATGCTTCACCTCAAGGTGACATCACTTGGAGGGGGTGCTGACAATGCTTCTGGGACTGCAGGTGTGTAGAACCCTTACTTCCTAGCACCTAGCTCACAAAGCTGTAAGGAAAGCACTTCGGAGTGTTAGAAGGGAGTTTTATTTGGGAGAGGTAGCATGGGCAATGGATAGAATATTGGCTGTGGAGTCCAGAAGGACTGGGTTTCAAACCCCTGGACATCTCTAGCTCGTTAATCAGACTTAACCTCTCCAAAGAGTCTTCAGTCTGCAAGTCTCAGATTCCTCATCTGTAAAAGGAGATTAATCATTTCTGCAGCGCCTGCCTCCT